>NC_053170.1:97371283-97495321 GCF_016835505.1 Polypterus senegalus
GGTTAGGGCGGCTGTACATGTCTCGCTGGTCCACATCAGTTACCCAGTTTGGCCAGACCACCAATTTCAGGACGAATCCTTATGATTCCAAACTTGCAAGATTTTACAATTTTTGAGGCCACTGTGCATTTTCGAATGCTCAAAGCTTGTGAAATGGTTTTATCTCCTTGCCCTGATCGGTGCCTTACCACAATCTGATCACAGATGTTTACAGCGACTGTTAGAACTATATGACCTGCAGTGTGAATTGTAGGACCTTATCTACACAGTTTATGTGTGCTTGTCTTCGTGAAGTCCAGTCAATTCAGTTTGCCACACGTGGACTTCTGACAAGTTCTAGACACATCTCAAGGAGATTTAAAGCAAACAGGGTGACCCTGAGCACACTCTGGAGTGCCCCTTCGATGAATGAGAGAATTTGGATTTTAATTTTTAGTAGGTTTGCAGACCTTTCTGAAAACACGTGTTCACTTTGTCATTATGGGTTATTGAGTGTAGATTGATGAGCCAAAAAATTTCTCCATTTCAACTGAAAGTGAAGTGTTCTGAATATTTTGTGAATCGACTGTAAAACCTAAAACCAGTGAGTAGCTGAGACACCTTCAAGTCCCCAAACTAGCGTGCAGTATTGAGTTGAAGTCTTTCAGATGAAGGCCGGCTCCTGTTTTATTTTTCTCCTTCAGTTTCTTTCTATCTCTCTCATTTTTTTTTTTTTTTTTTTTTACACTACACTTCTCATCAAACCTCATCTGTTATCCTGACAGGGGCCCCACTGGGGTGCTCTACCAGCTCCTTGCCTGCTGGAATCACTTACATGTCCACGCGCAGGCCGAGTGCCTGCCTGTCTGGAAGGTGATGCAGTTCACAGGCCTCCTGTTGACAGGAGTCATCTGGCCTTGCTTAAACATGGGGGCCGGCGTTTGCAAACGTGGGTGGAACAGGGCCTCTTTCTTTCCTGGCTACTTTTGGAAAACTTCTAATTAGCGAGCTGGACTAATAGAAAACATGGCTTCTAATTAGCAAATACCTGCAAATTGTTATCATTTCTTCTGTCGTGATTTCTGTATAACTTGATCTTGCCTCCCCTTTGACCAGGACTTTTGTGAATGTGAAGTTAAGCAGATAAGCAGTTAAGGTGAATACAGACCCCTTTTGTATTGTGTGGGTCAACGGTGACAGGCATATGTTTTGGTTTTACTTTGATTCAAAAGAAGTACAAGGTCATATGCTGTTAAGCTCCGGGCTACTAAAATTACTCGTTTTTTCCTGAATCTGTCACTGTTTCAAACAGGAATAAAGGAAAAAAAACCACTCAAACATGGTTAAAGGGTTCATGAGTGGGTTATTGGAGCTTGGTGGGTAATGGGAATTGTGTTTAAATATGCTAAAGAGGCCCACAGTGTAGACTTTCACAAGCAGCTACAGTACAGTATATGCTATTAGAGGATAAATCTTATACTTTAAATGAGAATGTGAGCCAAATTTAAGAGTCTGTTGGAAATGAATGTGACATGAAGAGAAGCATTTGTGGTAGAGAAGTAAATATCCCTGCAAATCTTTAAACAAATTGAAAGTGAAAGATCAGCTATTTATACTGTGCAACAGAAAATCTACACTCGGAGGGGCATATTTTAAGCAACATGTGATTTTGAGAAAAAATAATATTCTTTTCAAATCTGTTCCAGCTGCGTTATGCAGGAAAATGTGAGGGATGTTTCTCAAGATGGCTTCTGGGCCTCAAAAGCAGTCTAGTGCTATACTATCAGCTAGTGGATACTTTCCAGGACACTTGGGTTTGAGGATACTGTTAGTTTACAAACAGATGTATACATATGGAGCTCGTATTATATAGACTGTGAGAAATATTTATATTAAATGAACTCATGTATAGAGAGCGAGAGAGATCTGGACTGAGTGGCTCTTGGCATTGCCAGTAGTTGGATGCTTCTGAGCCCATCTGGGAAAATGTGTTATTCCAGGCCAGCTCTTATGGTTTAGCTAGGCTTCACACTGCCAGCTTCTGTCAAGTGCCTAAATAGCAGAACCAGAAAGAAAATTCTTCTTGCATTTCATCCTCTACTTAAGAGTAAGTGCTTCTTCAATTTACATTTCACTGATTAATATTAATTTACGATTACTTCCATCTTGAACTCCACATTTAATCAAACATATTTTCATTTTCAGGCTCGTTTATTTCTCTTTCATTTTCTTTTGATGTCAGCATGTAGAAATGTTTTGGTCTCCTTTGATACGTACAATAAATTAAGTGCTGTGATGGAGTCAGGGGAGTAAAGGCAAGTTACTTGGAGTAAATGTTATAAAATCTTGTTAACCTGCTACTGTATAGTTTATCTGTTTGTGCAGTATTTGTATTTACAATGCATCCGGAAAGTATTCACAGTACATCACTTTTTCCACATTTTGTTATGTTACAGCCTTATTCCAAAATTTATTTTTAATAAATTTGCAAAAACCTCAAGTAAACTTTTTTCATGTTGTCATTATGGGGTGTTGTGTGTAGAATTCTGAGGAAAAAAAAAGAATTTAATCCATTTTGGAATAAGGCTGTAAGATAACAAAATGTGGAAAAAGTGATGCGCTGTGAATACTTTCTGGATTCACTGTACATAAAGTATTTAGGATATTTTTATACATTATGTACGGTATATGTTTGGTATTCTTTATATTATGCAGTCTTCCTATACAGATTACAGAAAATGTACATCACCATACCACTTGATTTTTATTTCTGTTTTTGTCATTCTTATGTGTGTTTTGAAGGATGTCTGTGTTTGTTGTATTTCTATATTTCATTAGCTTTTGTAAAGGAAAAGTTTCCCCATCAGACAAATTATCTCCCTACCTACCTACCTACCTACCTGCCTACCAGCCAATGAAATTCATCATGGCAGTTGTAATTCAGATTGCATTTTATTCGTTATCAAAATTAGTTGAGACTGAAACCATGTACCTGTAGTCTTACTTGACATCCGGTAAAAAAAATTTTGTGGATTCTGATGATGACGTCCTTCCGTCAGCCCCATTACACTGCTGCTGCCTGATGAAAATTGCAGTGCCCACGTCAGTGCTGGCTTTTGTGTTGGCCCCCTCCATGACATCCTCTCTCCCCAATACGTCATATAGCCTTTATTTTAAAGAATACACCACCACAAAATTATATTATTTTTGTATATTACATACTCCATATAGTTTGTAGTGATGGCCGAGGAAAAAATACTATCTCCTTCCTCCACGAAAATACGAGATCATAATATTTCTGATTGAACAGAAGGCAGTGGTGATGAGTGCAGGACAGCAGCAAACAATATCTGAAATGGCCATGAAAAAGTTTGTTCACAATATGCAAACTGTATACATTTGTTTACTAAAATATTGGAAAATAATTCCCCATGGTCCACAAACTGGAAGCCTTATCACATGGGGGTGCACCTTTAAATTGAATGACCCCCTCCATTTGTCATATGTCCTGTCTTCAATTGAAGAGATATAAAACAAATAAAAAAAATGTAGTTTTGGGGTGGTGTGTTCCTTTAAGTTGCACTGTCCGCAGTACATTTGCAAAAGTTTGTGAACACTGGCTCACTGGCAGACAGACAGACAGAAACTATATGAGGAAAGTCACAAGCTGTTTGTATGTCTGTCTGTCTTATCTACCTATCCTTCTATCCAAATAATGAAGTTGAACAAAGGAGTGAATTTCATAGCATTTAGCAGGCAAAGTTCTAAATACCATATTTAAATTGACACCATACTCTTGTGAGTTTAACCAGAGTCCATTAATTAAGAGAGTTAGCCTCTGAGATCATAAAGCAGGGACTCCATGAAAGTGTGCAGGAATTAGCATTTGATCGTCCATCTAAACTGATTTTTTTTTTGTTTGTTACCTATATGTAATATACAGGTGTGGCATATGGGCTTGGGGGGAAGGGGTACTTTATGCATTCGGTTTTGTTGTCATTAATTTCTGTTTTTAATTTCACATAAGAGTCTTTTTCCCTTGGTCAGTGTCCAAAAGTCAAATCTCATGTGACTTCATGTTGTATAAAAGTAAAATGTGAATCCTTTTTTTTAGGCACTGTACACCATTACTGATGCATGTGAATTCATCAGTCTTTGTCTTTTTGTTCCTGCTTTATCATCTGATAGGTTTATTTTAAACTTAGGTGTCACCTAATTGAATTTATTTATTGGTTCTGTTAGCACAAATGAACAAATGGTATGGACTTGAAGGGTTAAGACTAAGGAGTACATTGGGTGAGCTGCACTGTGTTTTTCATTAACTGGAATGAAGGTGTTTATGATGGTGCTGGAGAGTGATGGCTTGTTGGATTTTGGCAAATGGCGCATACTAGTAGGATGTTATTATACTGGACATGCGTTTGTCATGGATTGACAACTTTGAAGGGGTTCCATTAACAGAACTGCTTGTCCTGATTTGGCCTCTGCTCGTTTGATTTTTTTTTCCTTTTATTTACCTCTTTTAGTTTATTCAGGTTGAGATCAACCAATTTTGATTATAGAATCACTGATTGATTTGGCTTAAGTCCGAGATGGTACTTAGGCCCAGAGCCTGTGGGAATTTGACTAAATAATGTGGGGACAATTACTTTGGAGGTGGGATCAGCTTAATAAAACGAAGAGCAAGGCCTTATTACATTACTCGAGCATTAGCTCTTGTTTGCCTGCCCCCTCTGTCACTCCTAGTTTAGTTTGCTTGCCTTTGTGTTTTGACATAAGGGTTATTTAGTAGTTATTCAAGCTGTTTGCCTTTTCCTTGTCAGTGTTCTCTGGAGTTTTGGAATTGGGTTTCTGTTCTGTTTTTAGTAAAGGCTCTTGAAGTTAAATTTTATTAAATTGGGTTTTTCTTTTGTATCAAGGGATTCCTAACTTTGTTCTGACTGCAGAGTTTATTCAGGATTTCTTATAAAAACTAACTATTGTTGCCTTTCCAGTTTAGGGTTTCCTTCACCTTTATTGTTATAAATACAAATTCTGGGTGTTCTTCAAAGTATTTTGAATTTTGCATACTTTGTTAAACATTCTTTATTATTCTCATAAGCATTCCTAATTATTTGTATACAAGTTATTTGTTATAATATAACACCTCAATTCAAACTTTATTTTTCACTTACTAATTATACATACAATACCATATGAGCTCATTCTGACTGCCTTAAGACAAATATTAAGGGACAATAACCATACATAACTTTATAAATTCAAAAATCATTAATAGAAGTAATAAATGTTATAATTATGACTTATTATCATTAATACAGTAATAACTAAATAGGTAAGTTAAATCACTTAATATGAAAGAGTTAATTTAATCTTTCATTTGCTACTTAAAAACCATAATTAAATTTAATGAAATGCACGTCTCTCATTTGAGGTATTTGTTGATTCAGTTGTTCTTCTGTCGAGTCGGCTTGGATCTCAGTGTGCGTCATAACAGAGTAGAGCTCTCTCAAACCTGCTTATTACAGTTTAGAGTCACCTTTGGGATTGAGCTGCCGGAGCCTATCCTGACAGCACTGGATGGAAGGCAGAAACCAGCCTCCCAAGGAACACTGGGATACCGAAGGAAACTCAGTAAGGATAAACTTTGTACAAAGTTTTTATTTACACACAAAACAATAGACTCATGAAATAAATGAACAAGTAGTGTGATAGACAGTAGGATTTTAGGGACCTTCAAAACTCAACTTGAGGTTACTTTCGAGAAATTAGGTGTGCAGGATTGACAAGCCTTGTTAGGCTGAACAGCCTTTTCTAGTTTTCCTTTGCATGGGTGTGTAAATCTGAAAAACCCATGTGAGTGAGGAATTTGCTCCCAGAACACTGGATCCATGAAGGATCAGAAAAATGGAATCCTTTAAAAAAAAATTGTAAGTTTTCCTACAGTTCTAATACAGAGCATTAGGCCATACTCATTTTTACCAGTGTGAGTAAGTGTGCCTGCAATAGACTGGTATCATTCTCCACGATGGATATCAGCCTTGCACCAGTTGTTTCTGAGGCGCAGCCCTCCTAGTGCGTTTCTTTCAAAATCAGGTCTAGAAAATGGAAATAACCAGTCAGATGTATTATTAAGTTGATAAAGCGTAAACTGACAGTCAAATTAAAGTTAAGTGCAAACAAAGGCTTTACCACTTTGTGTTACATATGTTTTCAATAATATTTATATATAATAAGTTACTGTGGCTGTTTGTTTGTCTGTCCAGGATTTTAAATCACCAGTAGCTCGCAAACTGTTTGACCTGAAATTTGGTACACATATACTACATGGCGTCTACTACCCGCTTTCGAGGTGATGATTGACCTCCAAGGTTATTCCTCTTTTCATTTTATTTTATTGTAGAATCAACTCTCTGCAGCGGCCAACAGGGTGGCTGTGCGGCACATGCATACGGGTGCCGTTCTCATCCCTACCACCTTCGCCGTCACTTCCCCTTCCTCTTTATATCTTAAATCATTCCTGAGGCAGATTAAAGACTTAAGTGCCAGCTTAATTGAAAAATTAAAGAAATCGTAATAAGTACAACACAAACACTAACTTAATCAGTTTTAATGCGAAAAGATTCGACGAAAGAAGAGAAGAAGCGGGCCGCTAGAGTGGAGAAAAGAAGAGCTGCTCAGGAAGCAACAAGCGCATCAACCTCTGAGCAAACGAATGCTAAACATACAGAGAAGCGGTATGAAAACTATGAATGCTCAAGTCAAGCGTTTTGACTGCACGTTATTGTGCAGTGTACCATTACTGGTTACTAAGAGAAGCAAAAAAAAATGATTAATTGCTTAAATATTCTGAATCATCACTAGTAGAATCAGTTGGTTTTAGAGGTCCCATAATTAGCTCAGTGAAGATCACCTGTGTGGGTTTTCAGTTTATTGTAACTGAATGTCCAGCTTGTGGTGAGTCAGTCTGGTGCCTGGAGTACAAAACAACATCCCAAGCGACTCCATGAAAAGCACAAATCGGGATGAAAACAAGAAAATCTCCCAAGTCACTGAATATCCAGTTAAGTAAATTGGAAGAAATGGAAAGACTATGGCACAGCTTGGCAGATGGTACAAGGAGAGATTCTGAAGTCACATAGAAGAAGGCTCTGAGGAGACCAATCTGAGCTTTATGGTCCTCAGACTAAACTCCATATTACACTGCATATTGTCATAAACACATTCCCACCGTGAAGCATGGTGGTGGCAGCTTTGGGCTGTGTGGGATGCTTCTCTGCATCAGGCCCTAGAAGACTTTTGAGGGTAAAATGAGTGCAGCGGAATATGAGGAAAACTTGGAGGAATACATGATGGAATCTACAAGAAACCTGCACCTTGGAAGAAGAGAGGCAAGCTCAAGCATAAAGACAAAGCTATACAGGAATAGCTTCAAAACAATAATGTGAATGTCCTGAAGTGGCAGACTCTGAGTCAGGTGTTAATCCAACTGAGAATTTGTGGCCAGACTTGACAAAGGCTGTTCACTCACGATCACCGTAACTTCTGCCAGATCAAGAGCAATTAGGCAAAGAAGAATGGTGGGGAATGGCAGAGCTGATAAAGAGATACCTGTGCACATGGACTCAAGACTATCATGGCCACCAAAGGTGCATCTGCTAAATATTGACTTGAGGCAGAGTATCTTCATGGAATCATTTATTTTGAGTTTTATATTTTGTAGTGAGAAGTCGAGCAAAAGGGACCCCTCTTATTGGCTAACTAGAGAGATTGCAATATGCAAGCTTTCGAGGCAACTCAGGCCCCTTCAGGCAAGACGTAATATATTGGGTTTTATATTTAGATCACTTTGCAGAGTTCTGTTTTCACTTTGATGTTAAAGAGTCTTGTTTTCTGTTGATTAATGTCAAAAAAGTCAAATTAAATCCACTGTGACTTTAATAAAAAAAATAAATAAAAAAAAAAAGTGAAATTTTCCATGAGGGTGAATAATTTGTGCACTTTAGATGTAAGAGTTTTGTTACTTAGGTGGTTGGACACATTCTGTCGACTGCTAACATATTAAATAAAAGGGTCTTTGGGCTTTGTTAGTGTGTAAAGTTAGACTGTTGGTCCTTTGTGTGCCTTATATAATGCTTTTTTCTTCATGCCAGTGAATTTTTAATACGAGATTCTCACCTGACAGAAATTTGGATATTTATGTGTGCACACAAACGCAGATCAGCTAGCATGGGCTAAAAGAGAGCATTTCAGGTTGCTTTGTTTCTGCTGTTTCCTTGTTCACTTTTTGTATATGTAGCTGTTAATATTAAGTGACTTCTGTTTCATAAATAGATGAGGTGCTGTTTCCTTTTCAGACAACATAATCATTCCAAATAAACAGTAATCTGGACCTCTCCAATACCCAGTAGTAAATATTTAAAATTACAAATAAAATGCAGCCAGTTGCCAGCATTAAAAGCAGCTTTGCTTTTTGCCCTAACAGCTAATTGTGGTTTTGGAACAGGTTTAGAGATTTCCTTGTTTTCTTATCTTCTTATGAATCAGCAGTTCATTGTTTAAAACTGCATCTTTTCATGAGAGTGGGAGATGAATTTCAATGCAAAGATTAAAGCTTGGACCACCTAAAAGAAATCTGATTTTGTAACTTACTGTGAGGTGTAGGGTTGTCGTTTTGCATCTGCTGCTGTTTCATGTGACTTTAGTGGCCTTGAGTAAGGACTTTGCTTAGCATGACATTCTCCAGTTCGCTTATTCCAATACTGGGTTGCATGGGCCAGCATCAGGCTTAAGGCTAGAATCAAATTTGGGTGGTGTGCCAGTTCATTGCAGTTCCCTCTAAAAGACACTAACACTCAGTTAACCCAACATGCACTGGGTAATGTGGGAGGAAAACCGGGGTACCTGGAGGCAAACGCAAACAGATGTGAAAAACAAATGGACATTCTTTATAGTTTGGATATGATTCCTAAATGCTGGATACATTATGGCATCCGCACTAAGCGACATGTCACTTTGTTGCTCAAAAAGAACACAGTGTTTTATGTATTTCATTGTTTAAGATTAGCAGGGGAGTCAAATGACTTTTTTTATTATTGCATTGACTTTGTAAATGTAGATTTGTTTTTGATACTCTGATTACACAGAGGCAATAACCAGTTGCAGGGGTTCTCATTAAATTTGAATTTCCTTGCAAGAATACGATTCGTACTTATGAAAATAATTTTGGAGGAGGACTTTGATGCAAATTCAAATCTGCCTGTGGTGTTGCTGTTGTGTGTGTTCTAGGCCAGCTAAAGAACAAGAGTCTTGCTGGGTAAATGCAGCACCATGTTGGTTTTAATTACCCTTCTTATGGCTTCCAGATGGCACAAGAATTGTGTTTTGCCAGGAGTGCCTGAGCATTACCCCATTGAAAAACATGTTCTCCTTAGAATGTAATTTCTTTCAGTTGTTTATAAAAGTAGAAGATATGCGCAGAATTTCATTTTGTGATTACATTGTGTTTGCCATGGTTGAAAATGTGCATTTCAGAAGACTGACTTAGATTTGAAAACATGTGGTGATTGATTGGGCTTCAAGGGGGCACAGAGGAGGGAAAAAAGTAAATAAAATATATTAACAAAAATACTAAAGGGTGGAATGAACACTTGGAGAGCACACATACAAATAAAGAAAATGGAAACCAAAGCCCTACTCGATATGCCTATTCATGTCTTAAACACCATGGCTACCTGATGGGGTTGCTCATGCAGCTGCTCCCCCATATCCAACCACACAAGCACTCCTTTCTCCTCCCTTCTCCTCTTCTTTTTCTGCAGACTCTGTCTGGTGGTCTTCCTGCCAGATGAGTATTAATCCCACTTTTCTCCTGGCTATGGAGCCAACTGGTCTGTGGTATGGAGGCAGCCTTATACTCCAAGTGACTCCATCTTTGGGTCACTGTCCATGGCGTTCCAAAGGTAGCAGGAATGGAACTCCATATAGCGGCTGTTGTTGTCCCTACACCCTACTGGTCTTAATTGGCCACCAAAGTTGCCTGCAGTCTCTTAAAGACAGAATGGCTCAGTATGTTGCCGTCTGGCACTGTCTGCCACCATGTCCAGGAGGAGTTGTTGCCTCTGTATTTTCTTCTCTGGTATCTGCAGGAAGAGTGCCAGGCAAACCCAGCAAGTGCATTACAGTCTCCCATCCAGGCGGCTTCTCCCTCATCTTCTCCCTCTGTCTTGTACCATTCTGGTTGAGACCTTTTCCCCTAGCAGTCTCTTGGCAGTTGGCCAATACTCACAATACTAAATTTAATCCTTTCTGTGTCTTTGGGTCAAAGTTGACCTTTTTTGTGTTTGAAATCAACAAAAGCACCTTAGATTTATATATATTCAGGTTCCTAATGTATCACTTATAATGTGTCATGGTTTTGGGCAAAGTTCTTTGCCTGTGGGGAGATAGCTTGACTTCCTCAGTCACCAAAGGAAATCAAGCCCTCACTGCAGAGCCCTCGTGAGGACAGCATGGACCTTTCTGAAGTCATCTTTTATAGTCCAAGTCAAGCAAAATGACCCCTTTTATTGGCTAATTAAAAAGATTACAGTATGCACGCAATCGAGGCAACTCGGGGTCCTTCTTCAGGCAAGATGTAATCAAGAGAAAGATTGTTGCACCAGTCTGTCAGTTGTCGTATCTCCATCCCCATTGCTGATGAGACCCACCACCATTGCTTTGTCAGCAAACCTGATTGTGTTAGAGCTATACACAGTCATGCAGCCATGGGTCAGCAGAGTGAAAAGAAGTGGGCTGAGTAGGCAGTCCTGTTGAGGTCACCAGTTCTCCACCTGATGGTGCAGGAGATGGTGTTTTCAATGCGGACTGCCTGAGGTCTCTCTGTCATCAAGTCCAGGCTCCAGTTGCAAAGGGAACTGTTGTAGCCTAGCAGACTCGACATCCTTGTGAGCTTCTGAGAGATGATGGTGTTAAATGCTGAACTTCTGTCTAGAAATAGCATTCTAGTATAAATAAATGTCTGTTTTGTCCAGATAGGACAGAGCCAGGCAATAAAGTGATATGGCATCTGCCGTGGTACATTTTGGGCAATAGGCAAACGGGAGAAGGTCATGTGATGTGTAAAGTCGGGCTCTCGAGAGGCCTAAGACTAGTCACTTGAAGTACTCCTTTATGTCGGGTAGGAGACTGTGGATAGCATGGGTATGATGGTGGAGGGTTATTTTTAGCACTTGGGGACAACTTCCTTCTGCCGGGAAGTGTTGAAGATGTCTGTTAAGAGATTTGTCAGCCAGTTTGCACATTCCCTGAGCACCTTGCCAGGTGTGTTGTCTGGGTTGGCATTTAGCAGTTTTTCTTATGTCGGCTGTGGTCAAACACAGTTTCTTTAGTCAATTATCTTTAGCAGGTTAAGTGAGTTTCTTTTTAAGGTGAGTATCTGTCTGTCTGTGAATGTTATGTAGACCCTTTATCTGTATTGATCTGGGTTATATTGTGCTTGATCTATTTAAGTTGCTTTGTTATTTTCTAAATATTATAAGTAGACTTACAAGTAACTACATCAACAGCACAGTGATTTGTGTAGCTACATGTCCTGACTTGAGATGTAAATTCCGCAAAAAATGCAAATAAAATGTTTACCATAGAGTAGTAGCATAACACAACTTAATATTTATGAATTCAGTAGGTGTGTGAATCTCTTCCATTTTAAATAAGTATTAATTAATTGTGTCTGTCCTGATAGCTGCCAGGAGTCATTTTTCTGAGTACTCTTCCGTCCAGGATTAGCACCACACCATCTTATTAAGGCTGCAGAGAATCTCTGCTTATAATTCTAATGCTTTTGCTGCATCCTCATTTAATATCACATGATTCCTGTGACCTTCATTTACTATTTTATAAAATGTAAGAAAGGCTTTTCCAGACATAGGCTTGGATTATCAGTGTTTGTGACCGATACACACCTTGCATGCACTGCTGTGTAATGATCCATGATGACGTGTGCTGATGCTGATATTTCTGTACTTTTTGGTTCTTGGCAGGATGACGTGATGATGCCTCAGAGGGTGCGGCGCCAGTATGAGGCAGCTTTGAAGTTTCCCGCTAGCGTAAGTACAGGTGAAACCGGTTTTTCATGTCTCATTCCAACTATTTCGTGTTCATTTGTTCCTCGGGCAGCAGGGCAGGTGTGGATGTGCATGAGTCATTTCATCTGTCTGCAGTTGTTTTGTTTGAAGTCCTCTTGTCCTGACATTTGTGACAAATGTGCAATGAAACAGCCAACCACACGGAAAACTTGGAGTTGCATCTCCTATGTAAAGGAAGAAGAGACAAACTAAGAAATGCTTGTTTTTATACTTACTGTTTTAATGAATTCTTTTTAACATTGTGGATGCTGGCCAATCATTTTTCATGATTGCAGTGCCAAAATCAATGATTTATTCTGTTATTACATTCTCAGATGTTGGATTTGATTTTTATTGGCATAGGATTTTGCAGTACAGGTGCTTTTTGTACCCTGGCCACAAGTGCTGTTCTGCGCAGTGTGCTATGCTTGAACAGGTTAATGGGAAACGGCACAGTTTATTATTAACCCCTTAACTGTTCAGAAGGAGAAGAGCTGAAGTCTGAAGCTGCTTAATTTGATCCACCTCTGTTTGCCTTCAGAACAACCTGAACTCTTCAAAGCTTTAATCCAGCAATATCTATTGGAAATTTCTTTTTGAATCTTAGAGACTTTAGTACGTGAACATCCCAAGAAGACAGACAACACCACCATGTCTGGCACCAACAGTCATATCATGGTTTGAGTTGAATAGATCTCATATCTTGCCCATTTTAATACTTATCCAGATAATATCTATTTGACTTGACTGTGTCTGCAGACTAAATGTAAATGTACTGTATACTGTGTTGCAGTTTTATGATTGGCTGTTTGCATTGACAAGCAGGTGACCCCCCCAAATAAAGCAGCCACTGAGTGGCAGACATTTTATACTCGTTCATGGCTAATGCAGTGTTGAACCTTTGCCATCTTCAATACAGGTAGACTGATTCAGGGAGAAATAGTAATGTTTTTGTTAAAAAGCACAGGAAAATACACATAGTCAAGAAGCACGCCAAGGTCAGGCAATCCTGTCTTCTGACAAAATGAGAATGTTAAACAGAAGTCAGGAATCCAAAACGAGTGCAAGAGTTCAACAACCGGGAAGTCACAAACAAAGATTCTTTTATAAGCTTGAATTCAGGTTTATCTGCCAACTTGGATGGTCTGGAAATGTCGTTCTAATGACTTCATAAGCAGTGCACATCCCGAGTGTTCTGAGAAGGAGTTCTAGGCATTGGTGAAAGGAGTGCGAGGCCTCAAATACCCAAGAAGCTGGCCAGAATCTTTACATCCAGCAAGGGCTTACTTAAACCAGCTAGCCCACTAACTGCTGCCTGCAATCTTCGGCCTGGACAAGTCTGTAAGTGGCTTTTAAAGTTCAAAAAATATGACAGAAGTCACAAAGTTTTCAAAAGAAATTTCCCAAAGGAGAGAACCATCAAAGTCAAACAACAAATCTTTATAAACGAAAGGTAGTTTCAAAAAAGAAAAAATAAAATAACAGAAATGCTGGGAATATCAAAACAGATGTACCAAACAAAAAAACTGTTTTCAAAACACCATCCAAAAGCCAAATCTAATAACTGAAGCAAACAAAAGTCCATAAACCAGAATCTTAAAAGAAACAATACTTGCACAAGGATCCCAGCAAACTCGATGCACCACTCTCTCTTAAATAGTCTCTGGGAGGTGGTGATAACAGGGTGGCCCCCGCTTCTTGAGGTACCAAAAATCCCAAATCTAATAGAAATAACATCCATCGATCTATCCATCCATCCATTTTCTAACCCGCTATATCTTAACTACAGGGTCACGGGGGGTCTGCTGGAGCCATTCCCAGCCAGCACAGGGTGTAAAGCTGGAAACAAACCCCGGGCAGGGCGCCAGCCCACCGCAGGGCGCACACACACACCCACACCAAGCACACTCTAGGGACAATTTAGGATCGCCAATGCACGTAACCCGCATGTCTTTGGACTGTGGGAGGAATCCCACACAGACACGGGGAGAATATGCAAACTCCACGCAAGGAGGACCCGGAAAGCGAACCTGGTTCTCCTAACTGCGAGGCAGTAGCGCTACCCACCGTGCCGCCCTAGAAATAACATCAAAAGACAAATAATAACTTAGCAATGGCAAAACTGACAGAAAAACAACAAATAAATGCAAGGCAGAGGACAAAAAATAACTGTGGTTGTAACATAACACCATAGAATACAGGGAGAGTGAGGGGTGCAAAAGTCCTGAAATGGCAGCAAGCACTGAGCAACACAGATGGCGTTATGATATAATTATACAAATATTGAACTGTATCAGTTTGCGCTGAAATCAGAAATGAATGTAAAAATCATAATCCTCAAGTTCTAAAAACCCAAAATTGTCATTTTGATGAGCAGCCACAGCCATTACCCGGCCAGGATGCCAATGGAATGAAAGGACCAGGGGAGAGCGCATCGGTGAAGCAGTACCTCCCCTGGCAGGCTAGAGGGCAGCCCTCCTTGGGCCGCTGTGGCACCATGGATTCCTGCAGGGCATGCTGGTGCTTGGAGTCTGGTACAGACCTGTTGGGTTCCGTGGGGGCCACCAGGGGGAGCTGTGGAAACCTATACTGACTGGACTTCCACCACACCTGGGAGTGATTCCAGGTAACACTGATGAGCCACCTGGAGCACTCCCAGGAACGGAATAAAAGGAGCCGCCTCACTACATTCGGGGAGCCAGAGTTGGGAGAAGATGAACGAAGCTTGCCATGAGAGGAGTGGAGGCGGAATAAAGAAGAGAGAAGGAAGATAGGAGAGAAATGGTGACTTCTTGTATTGTGCTTTATGTACTGTGCTATGGGGAGCAGAGACGAGCGCTCCCCAGCTGTAAATAAATGGGTGTGCTGGACTGGAACTCGTGTGCTGGACTGGAACTCGTGTCCTGCCTGTCTGTGTCAGGGGTTTGGTCGGCTGTACGCACCCAGGTGGTCCACAACTTATAGACTGTAGAAATTCATCCAGGATTTCTCACAAAAAAGAATAAAGGCTGCTGATTTTTTGTTTAGCGCCCGAAATAAACTAATGAGAAAAGTGGTACTTAAAGTATCTGAAAAACAATTTTAAATCCCTGAAACATTATGAGTGGTGGAACATGGGTGTGACTTCAAATGAACTTCATTCTTCGAGATGCAGTAGCTGGTTGCTTCATACTTCACACATCTGTCATATAACAAAAGCACACCACAATTAACAATACGAAATGAGTTTGCCATGATGAAGGGTATTTCCTCGGACTCAGTTGGCATTTTGCTCACAGTACTTTTCAGTTTTGCAAGATGCTTTACCTCAGTGAAACACTTGTTTTTACTGTGTGTTTTTAATTTATTGAAGTTTTTAAATGTATTTTCACAAGCGTTTTTGATTAGAGAGTTAAGTAATGCTTTTAGAACTCTTGTTTTTCTCAAAGTTAAGCATAAACATGCACAGTCCTATATAATGAAAATGGTTTCAGAATCACTCAGTTCATAAGAGGAGTTTGCTCATAAAGTCGTACCAAAGTACATTTGATGTTTGGAAATTCTTAGTCTGTCTTCACAGCCAAATTATGTCCTTTGGAACTTAACAGTAACATTTTCACTTTAGAATAAATGATACAGTCAGATCCCTTCACTTTCCGCATGCTTTATTATATTGTAGAATTTGAAATGGATAAGTGTGCCATTTTTTGCCCATCAATCTCCACATATTTTCAGAAAGGTTTGCAAGTTTATTAAAAATCGAAAACTGAAATCTCTCATTCATGAAGAATTCAGAGCCTTCATGCAGTACTTTGAAGGATCCCATTTGACAGCAGTTCCAGCTCTGAGTCTACTCATGTAAGTCTCTACAAGTTTTGCACACCTGTCGTCGGCAGTTCATTCCATTGTTGCTAGCAGATCCTCTCAAACTCTGAATGCGAAGCGTCTGTTAGCTGCCATCTTTGGGTCTGTCCACACATGTTCTATGGGATGTGGCTTGCCCACTTAAGGACAGTCAGAAACCTGTCCAGAAGCCACTCCAGCATTGTTTTGACTGTACTTTTTCAGTCATTGATTTTTTGAAAGGTGAACTGTCATCCCAGTCTGAGGTGGCGTACACTCTGGAGCAGGTTTTCTTTAAGAAGTTCTCTTTGTTTGGCTACATTCATCCCTCACTCAATTTTGACCAATATCTCTTTCTCTGCTGCAGAGAAGCATCCCCATAGCACAATGCAGCTACCACCATGCTTTCCTGTGGGGATGGTATTAGGTTGGTGTTGAGCAGATACAGTTCTGAAGTTCTGCCCAGAATTATAACTCCTCAGAGCAGAAAATCTTCATCCTCAGCCTCTCAAAGTCTTTTAAATGGCATTTGGCAGACTCCAAGCAGGCTGTCATAAGCCTTTGACACCACTCTGCCATGAACGGCTGACTGATGGAGTGCTGTTCTGACACGTCCTCCTATTTCAGCAGAGGACTTCTAAAGCTGTGTTAAGAGTGATGACTGAGTTGTTGGCTCATCTTCCAGACCGAGGCCCTTGTCCTGGTACTCCGTTTGACTGGATATCCAACTTGAAGATTTCTGATGGTTCCAAACTTCTTCTATTTTATAATTCTTGAAGCCACTGTTCCCCAGGGAATATTCAAACCTTGCCCTGATCTGTACTTCACCATACTGTTATCACAGAGTTCTACTGAGAGCTCCTTGGTCTTCATGGCTTGAGCTTTGTCATGCAGTATGAATTGTGGCATCTTCTATTCACAGGTACACGTGTGCCTTTCTACACAATGTCCAGTTAATTCATCATGCCATAGGTGTGGACTCCAATCAGATTCTAGAAACCTCTCAATGAGAATTAAAGAAAGAGGATTGCACCTCAGCACAAATTGGAGTTCCACTGGAAAGAGTCTGAATATTATAGAAATATATGAGAACTTTCAGGTTTTGATTGTTAATAAATTTGCAAACATTTCTCACTACATTTTCACTTTATCATGGGTTACTGAGTGTAGAGTGCTGTGCAAAAATGACAAATTTATCATTTAAAATGAAATCCACAGCAATAGGGTTGTGCAGACAGTGAAGTGGTCTGATTACTTCCTGAATCCACCATGCATCTCCATTTCTAACTGGCAGTAATACTTACCAGTATTCGTATTCTTTGCTTTTTTCTCGTGTTTTCTTTAAGTTTTTTCACAGATAAACTTGTTTGTGTTTGTGGTATAATTTTAAAGTAAACAGTACAGAGTGGACAGTAAACAGTAAAAACGCTAAATTGTGACTAAATCTTCTGTGAAAAAGAATTCCCGTCTGTGTGAGTCAGATAATTGCTGGGTGGTACATCTTGTACTACTCTTTTAAGTTGGCACACCATCATACTGGCAGAGGGCAAATCGGATCCCTTCTAAGTCAATGGGTATGTTGACTGACACGACTCTCACTTTTTAGTCTTGTGCCAGAAATGCTCAGGTTGACAGCAAATGAACATCCCCTCTGCCATGAAAATGCCATCTCAGTGACCCGAGTCATCAGGCAGCTATGGGAACACTGAGTCCCTACTGCAATGTTATCCCGTTGTATACTTTGATGAATCTTGCCATTAATGTGGCATTTAAATAGGACAAAATCTTTGTTGCAGTCAAAACTTTAAGTGTTGGATCTATTGAAGTTGGATCTCATGAGCTGTAGCCTTTTTGGGCTAGTCTGGAGCTTTTAGATTATTACTTTGCATGGTTTCTCTTTATTATTTAACTTTTATACATTATCTGTGTTCTGTTTTAATGAGATGATTGCATCATTAACTTTGAGTTCACAAATGGTGTAGTTTGCTGCTGTTTTACTGTGCACGTGTCTGCTGATGATGTGTTAAATACAAGGGGTCACAAATACTTTTTGTCAAAATGTCACCCAAAAATCGATTGTGTTTGAGATGCTCGAGATCGGTTGTGTTTAGGCAAAACATCGTTATAGACTATCTGTCCTGACTAGAATTTTTAGGTTTTTTTTTTTTGCTTTGCAGGAATTTGATTTCACCTGATCATTTGGCCCTGCAAAATCCTTCTTTCCATGAAAGAGCTCACTTGGATCACCACTTGGGGGATGTGTACAAAATGGTGTCATTTTGTGATTTTGGTCAGGAAAACTGCAACCTCCTGCACAGCTTTCAATGCATCCCCCAATGTCTGTGTCATTGTAGACACTGCAGTAACCATTTTAGTACGAGAGGATGGTCGTGCACTTGTCAAGTACGTGTAGGCGTAAGTACTTCATGTCCGCTAGAGCAGTGGTTCGCAACTTCTATTCTTACAAGGTATCTCGGTGAACTACAGGAATATGGGGGGGGGCCCTCCCTTCACAAGCCATGATGTTTAGCATTTGCACTGTAGTCTTGACAAAGCTGCTTGTTTTTGAACTTGCGTTTATTAACCTAATCATATTTGCTGCTGTGCTGTTGCACTGCATGTGTTTTCTTTAAAGCATAATACAAAATTAAGAAGTCGTTTCAAAAACAGCCCTTGTGATTTTATCAAGTAAGTTATTTTTTTTAGTAGTGCCTGAATTTCTTAATCGGAACATAAAATAAGATGGCTTTTTTTTTTTTTGAGATAAAAACCTGTAATTACCAAAATACAGAATTTGCCACTGCAGATATTTTTTTGATAACAAAAACTGCTCACTTGGCTTAAGTATTACTTTTTAATTTATGCATAAAATTATATATATATATATATATATATAGTAATTTTTTAAAATGCAGAATTTTATTAAACAAGTTAATTCCGAAGCTACTTTGTTATCCTGTGGATTTAGCACTGGAGCATTTCCATTTGACACGAAAGGAACTGTTAATGCATTTTCTCCACAAATGCAAAAATCAAGTCTGTGGAAACTACAAAAAGAACGTCTAAGACCGTTATTAATCTGTGTAGGTTTAAAAAGTGACCAGAGTGGCTCAGCGGTGTGTATAAAGCCAGCCTACCATATCCTTCGTGAGACTGTCATGTCTCTGTCTTTGTATTACAACAATACATTTTTTTTTATTGCAGTGTGGCATGTCACCTTCTTTTTACTGTTTCTTGTTGGATCATTGCAAGGTGCCTGTTTCCATTGTTACTACAGGCCAGAAGCTGCAGTGTGCTGTGCTGTGTCCACTAAAATGAGTGGACACTGGCTACGTATTTTAGTGGCAGGCGTAAATGTATTCTGGCTCAATTATATACAAGTCCAGTCTATGAAACTAAACATTTAAAGGGGTCTTTAAGAAAACTGGCCATCATTGCATTTTAGATATCCATGACATGTTCCACCTTAAAAAACATAAGTTTGGCCCTTGGTAGCTTAATTTTTAGTGATTTGAATATTTTGCTATTTTATCACTGGATTCAGTTGTCTTGCGGGTCACCTCTGAAAGTTTACAGAGGGGCCCTGGTTGATAATGACTGAGCTTAAGTATCCAATATCTCTTATACTATTCTCTTGCATGACTGCGGACCTGCTGTGTTAAACAAACTTTCTTGAACCCTGCAATGAGTTGTGGTTTCTGTCTCATTTAAGCATTTAATTGGGTCCCAAGTAATTTTTCTAATTAAATTATTTCCCATATCTCTGAATGTCTGAATGTTGTTTATGACAAATAATGTTCATTATCTTGGTAACCCTTTTTTTATTTTTGAATTTTAATAACTTTTTAAGCCAACCGTTTAATTTCAGTAGGTTTGTGAGGTTTGATGAACACACTTCTAAACTTCAGATTGACTTTTGCAAAATAAGGTGGAAACAGGAAATGTGGCATAGCCATATTTTGACCAAAGGGATTTTCCTCCTGCCACAGGCCATGGTAATGTATGACTGATTTTAATTTTTCAGGAAGAATATACTTTCATTATAAGCCACCATCCTTCACAGCCCTCCTAATCTGATCTCCTCCAGATTTATTTAGCAAGCCCCTCGTGAAGCAGATGTTAAGAGATTTACGCTTACCCCTGCAATCCTTTCCTGTTCTGTGTTTACTTTTCTTTCTTTATTATTATTATTGATGATCTAAGAGGCTTAATGATCATATAATTTTTACTTTTCTCTGTGCTTATGTAAGATTAATATTGGTTTTCACTGTGGGAGTTCTGGTCTGACACTACAGGCTAAATCAACATGCCAGGCTCTATAGGCCTTGCTGTGTAAGCTTTGTTTAATACATTCCCAGGAGAAGAATGTGATTTCTATGGCCATTTTCTTTCCCAATTTAGTGCCATCCTCCTCATCGTTCAATTTATACACCAGAGGTAATTTGATTTAAAATGTAGAAAAAGACAGAGGTTCAATGTCCTAAGTGCTGCTTAACTGTTATTAAAGCCCGAACCTCATTCTTCGATTTTATATAACAAACTGGGCAACACAGTAATAATTGGTTCTCGCCAAAATACATTTTGAAAGTTCTGCTCCCACAATACAGAGAATAGCCTCCTTCTCCTACCAGCTGACTCTTTGCTGCTGACTGTCCTCCTAAGTGCAGACTCAATGGAGCACCAGCTCTGAGGAGGCTTTTAAAACCCATCCTTGGGCCATCTCCTTCAAAGGCCCCAAATTCATAAGCTTTGGTCAGAGAGAGCCTGCTACCTCTGGTGACTGTTTTTGTTGAACTTAAAGGGCTGGAACTCCTGGTTAGCTCATCTGCAGCATATTCCTGTAAAGCAGTAGTTCTCAAATTGTGTGGTCCATGAGAATGTGCCAGGTGGTATGGGAAAGACAGTCACCTTTATTGGAAGACCTTACTTATTGATAAGACAGCATGAAGAGGCTGTAACGCCCCAAAGCACCTTGTGTGATTTTCTTGAAGATAACATCTCTTGTTTCTACATGATGTCTTCCCACTCTGATACTGCACCTCTTGCCAGGATGGTAGCTCATAGTGTAGCATTCCAAGAATTAAAACAGAACATCAAAAAGAGACTGAAGAGCAGTACGAGTCTGACAGAGTTCTGTTTGTACTGTTGTTTTATTTTTGAGTTGATGTTGGCCATATGTGATCCTCCATATCTTTGATAAAGTGGTCCATAGTGCAAAACCTGTTGAAAACCACTGATATATAGGAACGATATTCAGATAGAACCTCCATAAAGGGCAGCAAACCCAAACTAAACCTGAAATGACCCTTTTGTCCTCTGCTTACCTCTTTGGCCACATGCTGGCTGGTAGACTCTACTACCTCCAGCCTGCCCTTTCTTCCTTCTTTAATTAGATAAACTTTATTAATTTCATAGGAACATTCAATTAGAAATTCTCCCTTTCTCTCTCTCTCTCTCTCTCTCATACTAGTGGTCAGATACCCATTGAAAATTAAGTTGTCTGTGTTCCTCAGTAACTGGAGAAATACGTCTGCTTCACCATCCAACCTTCACCCCCTCATGCTCAAGTGCACACTTAACAAACACACATTTAAGGTGTCATGCCTACTTGTGGCTCTTAAGCTCTTCCATTGGCACATGCAGTACCTTATTTTTTTCTTTATGGCTCTTCTTACTACCATCTTCGTCTTTTTCTTGTTGTCTCTTCATGGAACATAACACTGCTTTATGTGATTACAGTTGTGTCACCTTTCATGGCATCCTCTTGTCAGCAGTGCACCCCATACCACAATTTGTGAATAAGTAGTCCGTTATAATTTAAATAAAAGCATATATTAAAATGTCCTAATCTTTCTATACAGTGTATACAAAAGTATTCGGCCCCCTTGAACTTTTCCACATTTTGTCACATTACAGCCACAAACATGAATCAATTTCATTGGAATTCCACGTGAAAGACCAATACAAAGTGGTGTACACTTGAGAAGTGGAACAAAAATCATACATGATTCCAAACATTTTTTACAAATAAATAACTGCAAAGTGGGGTGTGCGTAATTCTTCAGCCCCCTCAGTTGCCCATAGACATTGCCTGATGAGTGCTAATGACTAAATAGAGTGCACCTGTGTGTAATCTAATGTCAGTACAAATACAGCTGCTCTGTGACGGCCTCAGAGGTTGTCTAAGAGAATATTGGGAGCAACAACAAGTCCAAAGAACACACCAGACAGGCCAGGGATAAAGTTATTGAGAAATTTAAAGCAGGCTTAGGCTACAAAAAGATTTTCAAAGCCTTGAACATCCCACGGAGCACTGTTCAAGCGATCGATCAGAAATGGAAGGAGTATGGCACAACTGTAAACCTACCAAGACAAGGCCGTCCACCTAAACTCATAGGCCGAACAAGGAGAGCGCTGATCAGAAATGCAGCCAAGAGGCCCATGGTGACTCTGGACGAGCTGCAGGGATCTACAGCTCAGGTGGGGGAATCTGTCCATAGGACAACTATTAGTCGTGCACTGCACAAAGTTGGCCTTTATGGAAGAGTGGCAAGAAGAAAGCCATTGTTAACAGAAAACCATAAGAAGTCCCGTTTGCAGTTTGCCACAAGCCATGTGGGGGACACAGCAAACATGTGGAAGAAGGTGCTCTGGTCAGATGAGACCAAAATGGAACTTTTTGGCCAAAATGCTATGTGTGGCGGAAAACTAACACTGCACATTACTCTGAACACACCATTCCCACTGTCAAATATGGCGTTGGCAGCATCATGATCTGGGGGTGCTTCTCCTCAGCAGGGACAGGGAAGCTGGTCAGAGTTGATGGGAAGATGGATGGAGCCAAATACAGGGCAATCTTGGAAGAAAACCTCTTGGAGTCTGCAAAAGACTTGAGACTGGGGCGGAGGTTCCAGCAGGACAACGACCCTAAACATAAAGCAAGGGCAACAATGGAATGGTTTAAAACAAAACATATCCATGTGTTAGAATGGCCCAGTCAAAGTCCAGATCGAAATCCAATCGAGAATCTGTGGCAAGATCTGAAAACTGTTGTTCACAAACGCTGTCCATCTAATCTGACTGAGCTGGAGCTGTTTTGCAAAGAAGAATGGGCAAGGATTTCAGTCTCTAGATATGAAAAGCTGGTAGAGACATACCCTAAAAGACTGGCAGCTGTAATTGCAGCAAAAGGTGGTTCTATAAAGTATTGACTCAGGGGGCTGAATAATTACGCACACCCCACTTTTCAGTTATTTATTTGTAAAAATTGTTTGGAATCGTATGATTTTTGTTCCACTTCTCAAGTGTACAACACTTTGTGTTGGTCTTTCACGTGGAATTCCAATAAAATTGATTCATGTTTGTGGCTGTAATGTGACAAAATGTGGAAAAGTTCAAGGGGGCCGAATACTTTTGCAAGCCACTGTATTTCTTATCAATAAGTGAGTAGCCCTACTGCCTGATGAATCCAGCATCCTGGGTTTGAATCCTGTGGCCAGTCAGTGTCTGGGTTTATTTTGCTGGTTTTCTACATGCCTGTGTGGTTTTTTCACCGGATTCTCCAGTCGTTATACCATAATTCCCAAATTATTGGCTGTTAGGTTGATTGTTGATTTCAAATTGGCCCTGTGTGGGTGTTTTCATGTAAGTGCTCTCTTTCCAGTGTTGTTTTGTGTCCAGTGCCTCCAATAGAGTCTGGCTGTAGACCTCCTCTCTAAGCCCACCAGCCTCCTGTGACCATACCTGATTTGGATTAAGCAAGTTCGAGGCTGGTATTTTATGTATTGTGAATTGCTGTCATGTCCATTAATTTAGAACATAATTCTAAATGAACCAAATTAAAATCTTCTGTTTACTTTGACACTTTCCTTGTTTTTTTTGGTAAACCTATAATTTAGTTTCAACATGTTCTATTCTTAAAGCAGGCTGAATATCATTAGAAATAACTTGTGCTTTGAGAAGAGATATACACATATACAGTTTTAACCCATATCAAGTGTAATCATCTGGTGATGTGAAATTGTTTAATTCTTAGCATAAATTTAATACATTTTGAATATTGGGACAACAAGTAACAATTATGGGTGGTCCGGTGATGAAGTGGTAGCACTGCTGCCTCACAGTAAGGAGTTTGCATGTTCTTGTGTCCACATGAGTTTCCTCCAGGTGCTCCAGTTTCGTCCCACAAGACATCCAGGTTAGATGACTAAAGATCGATCTGCCAGTGTGTGTTGTGTGTTTACCCTATTCAAGTATGGTTCCTCCCTTGCACCCAATGATTGCTGGGATTGCCTGCCAGCTGCCATGGATAAGTGGGTTAGGAAAATTGATGGGTAGAAGTAACAATTTGATGCCAGAAACTAATCTTGAGAGTATGTTGGGTCTTATAAACCCAAGAGAGATTTTCCAGTCCTAATCATTTGTTTTGTGGTGTAAAAGTTTCCGGGAAAGGAACTTTAACCTCTAAAGTTAGTTTTCCGTTGGTGGTCAAATTAATACTGGAAATGCCTAAACTGTTAGCCTTGATTCACATATACGTCAAGGTGTATTCGCTACCCCTGACAATACGATACCTAATTGGACACCGTTTGTTTTATTAACAATCATGGGTCGCTGCTAAATGTCATTAAACAACAGGGAAACTTTAACAAAGCAATACTAAAACAATTTGAATCATTAATTATGTTTATTTGAAGGAGAAACAAAGGGGAAATGTTAGATATGAAAACATACAACCCGAACAATTCAAATTGGGGTTGCACAGCAAGCTTCGTTTCAGGTAGCTATGGCTTTGATTGTTGCAGTCTTTGTCACCTACAGACGGCCCCTTCACTCCAGATTATCACACCTGGTTTTAAAAAAAAAAAAAAAAAAACAAAGTCAGACCAAGTTGTCTTCTTTTTGATAGTTGTCTGTCTCTCTCTTTCTCTGTCCTTCTAGTCTTAACAATCACAATGCATCTCTGACAGCGCCTTTTTAAAATCCTTTAAATTCATAGAGTCTTGTTGACAGCCCCTTTTCACAATAAAATCCTGCCTTATGGATATGGCATCAGTCAAAGTTTGGGACAAGCAATAAGTTCCCATGGTCTGACTGATTGTTGATTAAGTTACTTTTGGCTAGACATGACACATGATCATTTTAGAGTCCCGAGCCTCCGTTTCACACTGGTCACTTTATCTAAGCTTCAATATATACATTCTTATAAACAATAACACTCTTGAACAATTTATACTTATTTTCCCAGAATTCCTGTCTATGTGGATTTTGCATACACCCCACACTTTTATCTACTTCCAAAATTAGTCTGGGGAAACTAGCTCATGAATATTAATGAAATAATGAGGCCATTTGTACCTGCCTGTACAGTTTCAGTTACAGACCACTTCCCATTTGAACTCCGAGCCCACAACGTAGAGTCATTATCTAAATACTACTAAAATAAATTAAATATTTATTAAGAGTCATATTTAGCATACAGTAAAACCTCAATTTTCCATAAACATTACACCATTACGGTAGCTACAAAGGTTTTTTGTTTCCACATCTTTCTGAATGTCTGCCTCACTCCTTCAAGACTGTTTTATTAAAGTTTATTGATCATACAGACATTAGGTTGCTGATTATGGGCCGGGGGCATTGTAAATTAGTACTACAATTATACATGATTCTGGTTTTATTATTAACATTCCTACACTGAAGGAGAGCTGTTTTTCCCTAACTTTTTAATAAATCTGCAAATTATAATATAACATACTAACTTAACCTCCTCGACTTAAATATGTTGTGATTTGTGGAAGAAGGTAAACCTGTATGGCTGTGTGAATGGTGATGTTTTGCGTAGCAGACCTTGCATTCATGGTAGACTGTTTACTTTATACACCTAGACACTTTACAGAAGCGATCATGAAACCTAATAGGACATTAGAGTATTTATAATGATATGTAAAATAGAAGTCAAGGGAGGTTATCCTTAAGTTATTGTGTACACTAGTGGGGCCTCACCTGGAATACTGCATTCAGTTTAGGTGTTTGTATTACAAAAAGGACACAGCAGTGCCAGAGAAAGTCCAGAGAAGAGCGACTAGGCAGATTTTGGGACTGAGAGATATGAGCTGTGAGGTGAGATCGAAGGAGTCAAACCTTTTTATGTTCAGCCATGTTCCCTCTCACGCTCTGTTTGCTTAAGTGTTTAAAATTACAAAAGGAATTTGTATGGTGGGTCCTAGTTGCTCCTTTAAATTCTACAAAAAGGGCAAGGAGAAACTGCTGGAAATTTGTTGAAGGTCAGATTGCGCAAAAATGTTAGAAACTTTTTCTTCACGCAAAGAACTATAGCAACATTTATTAAATGACCAAAGAATGTGGTAGAGAATACGAGTTTAGGAACCTTCATATCTCGAGTTGATGTTATTTTGAACAATCAGGGTGAATAGGATGGATGCACTTGTTGGACTCAATGGTCCATTCTTGCCACAATTTTTCTAATGGTTAAACAGAAATCCAATCTTTCAGTTTAATTAGTCATTATCTAGAGAGCAACTAACTATTTAGCAGACGCTTGTTGTATATTATCTGAAGCAAATATGAACAGCTTTAGAGGAAAATATGTCATTATTTTAGGTCATAAAAATAGCACAAGAAGAGAATGGATCAGGAGTAAAGACATCAGAGGACATGCGGAGGTCGTAAGCAGGTATTCAGTAGACTGAGTGCCGAAAATGTAAGATGAAAATCAAAGAATCAAAAGTCAAAAGAAGGACAAAAAAGTTAACAAAGAATAAAGCAAAAGTAAAAAAAAAAACAAAAAAAACTGCACAGAGTTTGTGAGTAACCCACCAGTCTCAGCCAGAGATGTGTCCTGATTAGTGACCTTTTATCCCTGACCACTATGATGTTGCAGGCTGCACACATTTGTGTTGCAATCCAGGCAACACGTAAGCCAATGACTATGTAAGATTTTTTTTTTCCCCATTTTATCACCATTTGTGTTTTCTTAAGGACATATTGTCATAACTAGAAAAGAACTTCATATATGAATTCCTTGAACTCAGAAACTATAAGAGAGCACAAAACCCAATAATAATTAATAATGCAAAGACAAGACAACAAAATAACAGTCAAATTGGTAGCACTTATTTTTTTTTTTTGTTTTTGAAATAATTTTATTAATCCTCAAGGGGAACTTGTCTTTTGCTTGTCCTTTGGGGGATAGAGCACAGGGTAATTTGTCCCTTGCGGGAAATGTAGCTTTTTACAGAGACTCAATAAATAAATAAATTATTATTATTAAATTATGACAAGCAGCACACGCTCTCAAATACACCTCAGAATGACTAAAAAGAAAGAAAAATCTGACTTGGCTAAAGATAAAAAGACCAGTCAAAATTGCAGTAAGGCACTACAGTATAAAGACGTATTGCCATACATATGAAGGAGCCCTGGTAGTGTTTCATGACACACTTCTGCTGAATAATTTTTTAGGTGAAAGTTCTCGATGGTAGCATATCACTGAAGAGGTCTGTTTATAGTGGTGCTCAGTTTTGTTTTCATTCTCTCCTTTGGATGGTCCAGATGGCATCCCAAAACTGAGCCTGCCTTTTCAGTTAGCCTGTCGATTGCATCTCTCAAAGTGATCTTTTTAGCCTAAAAAAATGCATACAAAACTGCACTGGCCTTCACAGAGTTGTAGATGGTGTGAAGGATGTCACTACCCACGTCAGAGGAGTGAAGTCCCCTAAGAAAAATAGTCTGCTCTGCCCTGTTAGTAGGCCAGTCTAGCCTCTCATTAAAGTGGACCCCAAACTACTTGTTTCAGTGTATCCCCTCCATATCCATTCCTGTGTTTTCTACAAGTGATTTTATTATAACTACTCATTTATTCAGTTAATTTTTTTTCTGGCCCATTAAATAAATCCATCTTTGAGGCACTGCAGCTTAGATAATATGAATGCCAGTCAGTGAAGGGCTTTAGGTAGGACAAAATATATAGCCTACCAATTTTAAGATTGCAGGGATGCAGCCTTTGTTTATCATGGCACCATAGACTGGTAATGTGTTACATGTTGGTTGGACATGCAAGTAAGAATTTGATAATACGACTTCTATTGTTACTGCTTATTAATGTAGAAAGGGACCATGGGTAAATAGCAGGGAAGAGGAAGGGCTAGGAGTGGAACCACAGACAACATCTGAACTTTTTATAAAGATGAATTTCATTAATGTTATCAAATATGTGCAAGTGTATTGTAACGTAAATGATAAATGTAGGCTCTGAATTGAAAAGACAAACACAGCTAAACTCCAAATGCAAATGCAAACCTTTTTAAAGCATTCTGTTCAACAGAACGAACATTTATTTTAATTCCTTG
This sequence comes from Polypterus senegalus, assembly GCF_016835505.1. NCBI lineage: Eukaryota > Metazoa > Chordata > Cladistia > Polypteriformes > Polypteridae > Polypterus > Polypterus senegalus. Next base: position 97,399,581 of record NC_053170.1, read on the forward strand.
CAGCCCAGGAATATGCATTTACAATACGTCATTGGATCCGAGCAGGTGGCCACTTTGGTAATTGTCAACATGAAAGAACTTGTTTAATGCTCCTTAATATATATATGCATGTGTTTCTCTGTCTACAAGATTCTCGAGTTCTTAAGAAATGATAACAGATTGCGTCACTGTGAATCATGCTTTCATGTCAAATGCTAGGGATTACAATTCCCTTGCAGGGGTTTAATTACAAATGTGTTAACTACACACTCAAGAAGGTGTGACTACCACCTAATAACAGTGATATTTGTTAAATAAATCAAGGGAATTTGTTTTTTTATCCTCAGACCTGTCATCAGCACAAGTGCACAACTCCTGAAACCTTTTAAATTATTTTTCTGTCAGTAGGTGGCCCTCCAAGAAGTAGAACTTGCATAATCCAAAGTATACATAATGTAGAATAATGTAGTGGTTGACACTTCTGGCCCATTGTTCCAGGTACCTGGGTTTGACTTTTGGTTTGGTGGTCTGTGTGGTGTTTCTCCATCTACTGTGAATTCTTCCCACCTGAAAAAGACCTTCATGTCTGGTTAGATGGTGATTGGAAACTGGCCCAGTATAAGTGAGTGTGAATGTGTGTCGGTGATAAACTTATGCCTCCTTCAGGGTTGGTTTCTGCTTTGTTCCAGTTGATCCACTTCCCTGTGACCCTATAACATAAAAATCTGAGTGAGAAAGGGAATATTTTATAGAAATATGAAAAAAATGACGATGCAAAGGAGAAACTGGATAGATCCACAATCCAGATAGAGATGTTTTGCAGTCTGCTTTGCTTCTTTGATCTTCTCTGAAATCATTTGCAAGTCTGACTGTGGTAAAATCAGGTTGTTTTACTGGTTAAATATATAGTAGATGATTTATTCTGACAGCTTGTAATCTAATGTGTGCCATCCCCTATCCTTGTGTATGTCATTCCATTGAACACAATGCCTCCGGTTAAGAAAGTTGCAGAAAAGTGGTTTTTGTTACAATAAAATCACCAAAAAGTTATATAATTTCTCTCATTTTGTACAGACTCATAGTAACAATGTTCAAGCAGGGCTGGGCATTTCAGGAGATTAGTTGGAGATTGGTTTTTAGAATTCTTCCCAATTGTGTGAAGTTCATGTTTTTTATGTACACAAATACAATAAAATTCTTACTTGCATTTATCCCACTGACTAGTGACCGTAGTACAGTACTAGGTAATGATTGTGGCAGAGAGTACTTGACATGGTGAAAGGGGTGTGAGGCCACTCAGAAGAGCTACATAGCAGACTGGTCCAGAAGAGGCTCACCTCAAGAGTAGGCTTTGACTTGCTTAGGCCCAAAAATTGAGAGCTGGGTTTAAAAGTTCAAAAAGTAAAGAAGATCCCAAAATATTTCAAATAAATCAAAGAGGGTCTGAGGTTGCCTAAAGGCTCCACAAATCAGGCTGGGAGCACTAGATGACGTAGAAATGGCTTCTCCCATGAAGTCTGACCTCCCTACTCCCTACTGGAGCCCTTGAAGATCATCATGTTGACATCTGGGTGGTCCTACCCCTTGCAGCTTCACCCACAAAGTACAAAAAGATGAGAGAACTGCACAACATATATCAAAACTATACAGGAAGTTAATGAGGCAAAATTAACACAAAATACATTACTGTAAAAACATGAAAAATAATGCTTCATTGTTTTAATGCTTTAAATAAACAAAGACAACCAAGAAAAGGAAAATAAACAGAAGCCAGGGAACACATTGGCATCCACTCGAATTGTGATGAAATGGTTTGACACGTTACATTAAATATCCCTGATGGTTTGGAGCACATCCACTTTGCATATCGTCTAAGTCAGTCCACAGATGCCATATCCTTTACACTTCATGCCATACTTGCACACAGAGATAATGCAAACTGCCATGTCACAGCTTGGTATGTGGTGATGATGTAGTATCAAAGCTGCTCAGCAGGCCTCTAGACTCCTGGCAATGGCATTTGGTCTTCCTAACTGGCAGACCCCAACAAGAGCAAACTGACAACATTTAATTGTGTGTCTAGCCTCCTGCTATGGTCAGACACAACTCCACCTTCATTATTAAATTTGATGATGACACCCCTGCTAGTCCTGATCGCTGATGGTGATGAGACATCTTAAAGGCAAGAGAGCTGCTTTTTGACAAAGTGGTACCAGGAAAACAATGGGGCAAAACAAAAGAGTGAGTCATAAATGCCAAGAAGGAGAACAATGACCATGGAAGGGATGATGTTGGAATTGTCAGCAGCTTTTCATTTGTTAGATTGACTGTGATTGATAACCTAAAAGAGGATATTAAAAAATCTCTGTCACCAGGGAGTCTCACCAATGAACTTACTTGCTTGACTGGCACCCTACATTCTCACTAACCACTACAGACACAGTAGAACAACTTCTTAAACATATAAAATGAATAATTAATAGACAGGAAACACATAATTAGAATAAATGTAAAACCAAGAAAACATAAAAGATGAACATAAGCAGCTGTCTGGAAACAGAACCTGGCTGAAATATAACAATGGTGTTTAAATTACGCTAATCCTGTGCCTGCCATAGAAGAGCTTGAAGTCTAGCATTTCTCTTCAATGTGACTCTTCAAACTTCATTTACTTACAATGAGCAAATTATGAAAACATTGCTGGGATCAGGTATTCTGTGCACTGTCCCACAATACTGAAAAGTAAATAAAAACTTCAAAACGTTGGGCGAAATAATAACAGGGCAGTGATTTCATCCGTTTATGTCACGTGGGTACATGTGCACGTAGCAGTTTCTTAGCCTTAGCTTAATTGCTGTACACTTGCCGTCAGTTAGTCATTTTGTAACCAACTGAACGGGCTTCTGGTATTCCTGGAGCCTATCCCATCTAGCATTGGGAGGGTGCCAGTCCAATGCAGGGCAAAGACAGACACACTCAGTGGCTAATTTTAATGTCACCAGTCCACCTAACGTGCATGTCTTTGGGCTGTGGGAGGAAACCCACACAGACAAGAGAAAAACATGCAAGCACCACACAGGGAGGACCTGGCATGTGGGCCTCCTTACTGTGAGGCAGCAGTGCTACCGCTGTGCCACCGTATCACTCTTTTATATGTACAGTTCTAGCATATGATGGAAAAATACCAGGCACCTGAAGTTGGCCTCATTTTTATTCTTGGTGGTTCTTTATGCAATTGGAATGGTGTCATTGCAGTGTTTTTTCTCAAATGCCACGCACTTTACTTACTTGGCCAAATGACACTTGCATGTAGTAACATTTATTAACAATAATAGCATTTAATACACTTCAGAAATGACTGGTTTCATCACACCTATTGAAAAGAGTCACACTTTAAGATATTTAAAATATCACATATCCAGACTTTGCAGGGTGAGCATAGTTTTGCAATCTGTGCTTCACATAAGCCAAGTCATTTCACAACCATCTGGGTATGCACAACCGCGCAGGTCCTGAAGAATAACAAATATCAACTCCTTGCTTAATCAAATCCAGCCTTCTGTTTCTTGAGCCAACCCGCCTTTGACCGCGGAGATCATCCCGTCCAGCACAGATGTTTATACTTAGAACACCACAGCAGAGAGAATTATTAATTCATAAAAATGTGAACCTTATTCCTTTTAACATTCTCATGGCACCCTTTTCCTTTAATTTGCTACATGTTTCAGTTTTCTATAAATTGGATGTGCTGAAGAAAAAGCAAATGAGAACACGTTTTTTTCCTTAGAAAATTCGTGGTAGCCTTATTTTCAGTGTCTACGAGGGGAGTATAAATTTCACAATAAAGGCCAATCATCAATGTCCATTGAGCCTTTTGGCATAGTGCCAACTCTGTCGGTATGCCTCTTTTTAAACGTTGAGACTTGTCTGCTAATGATGGATTTAAATAGCTTGGTAACTCTTAGAGGAACAGTTTAAACCTGATGAATATTTGATGTACTTGTAAAAATAAACCCTGAGTTACTGTTCCAATCCACCCACCACAGACCATAAAAACTGTGACCTAATTAATAATGCGTTGAGTCTCACTCTTATGTTTTCAATAAAGCACTCTTCAATCAATCCAGAGCAGCTACTGTTAGGACTCCCAACATTTTAAGAAAAAAATTAGCCCCAGCAGTTGTTCACCTGTAATTATGAAGTAATAGTTATCAGTTTATATTTGGTGAATTCAGAATGTAATTCAATGGGTTTACTTTCCACACACCCTTTTTTGATTTAGATTTATTACATGGATAAATTTGCCATTTTTTTGCCACCAGTGTACCATCAACAACCCATCCTGACAATGTATTCAGAAAGGTTTTCAATTGTTTTAAAAAAATCAATTCCTGAAATCTCTCATTCATAGAAATATTCAGACTCTTAATTCAATATTTTGTAGAAGCCCCTTTGACGGCAATTTCAGCTTCAAGTCTTCTTGGTAAGTCTCTGCAAGCTTTGCATACATGGAATTGGAAATGTAATGGATCTCTACTGACAGTGCAAGGGATGTTTTGTTTTTATGCACTGAGTGAATTGCTTTGGGATAAAATGCTGCCCTAGTTCTGTGCCGTGGTGGCTACATATGACAAGCATGTCATATTGGATTGAGTTTTTTGAATTGGAAATTAGACTTTTGACCAATGAATGAGGGGGAGATGCGGCTCTTCAGTTCAGAAACTCGGTCCTGTGTGACTTGCATCTCCTGGTTATAATGTGCACTGATTTTTATGGAAGGATCTATTTTAACAATATGAAATAAAAAATGGGTGTTTTGCAAGTTGTGAGCAAACAACTAGATGACTGACATGTGAATTATGTGACACAAGTAATGCAAGATCTTTTTCTTTCTTCCATGGACGCTTTTCACATCGTTTGCGATCGTACAGCATTGGTTACCATAAGTTTATAATTTATCTTTTTTTTTTTTTATATATAAACTTTGCTCTGCTTGAAAACATTAAATATTTCTCTTGGCAATCGCTACAGATTAAATGGGTTATGCAACATATAAAAAATAAAATTTTTGGATGGAGTTTTCTTTTAATGAGGACCTTTTTAGAACTTCTAATGAAGCATTTTAGACATAGATTTGAAATGAAGTAATTCTCAGATTTCAGATTATTTTATCTGGTTTGCTTTTTCTTTGAGAAAATTATAGGGCTTTGTCTCTGTTAAGGTCACAACCTGTGGCATATCTGGATAATAGATTTATAACCTTTAAAATTATTTATTATTCATATTTGAAAAACAAATGTTTCTTTTGGCTTATATAAGAAAAGAAATGAAATGGGAAATGTCGTTGCAGCAGAGATATGTTTTCTTCATGTGAGAGACATAAATCTCTCTCTGCTTATTCTGCTAGAAATAATTTTTTGCTTAATCCAAAAAGAATTTTTCCTAATAAAGGAATTTGGCTACACCTGGGTTTTCCCTGAGCGTATTTGCAAACTGCTTCCATAAGACCAAATGAGACCCCCCACCCATGAGGTCTGATGGTCAAAGATGCCCCGCTGTACGTTTAACTATCCTAGGGCTGCATTTCAGCACCATTCTCCATATTTTAGGGGAAAAAGCACATTATTCTTATGGAAAGAGAAAGATGTGTGAAACTAATAAAAGACACCCTGAGAAAATAAATAATTTCTGAAGGTGTGCTGAAAACTGGAGAATGATATAGCTAGAGATGACGCTATGGCGTTGCTTCCAATTTCCAGGGCACAGCCTTTCTTTCAGTTCCACTTTATTTTCCCATCTGTGCAGAGATACTCCTATTGAAACACATCTCTTTGGAAACAATTTTTTAGAAATTGTGATGTGTGCAGCACATGACTTTCCTTATATAAAGCTGTGGTTTTAGCTGAAAAATATTGTAGACCACTGTTTTATTATGTGGAATGAAACGGAGGAATCATATTTTGTTGATGAAGTATATGTTCTTCTTCCCAAATTGTGCTGCAGATGGAGCACAAATGTGCACCAAAAAACAGAAAGGCATAATCCTGTTCTTGGTATCCTGCTGGGGCACATAGTAACAGTGCTACATGGCCAAGCTACTACTGTCAGCTCATTGGGCCTGGAAGCCTTAGAATGATCGGTAAAAGGATTTAATTTTAAATTTACACTCTCCACCATGTTCTTATGATATCCCAAAATGTCTAGGACATGGGGAGCCACCCTGATGTTACTACTGCTGGGGCCTCTCTCTGGCTGAATATTTAGTTAATGAAAGAATCTCAGCAGTGGATAACTGAAGTGTGAAATATTTTGTAGTCAGTACTATGGAACACGTGACTAAGATCAAGGTTCTAGCTCTGGTAGTTTGTGACCATCAGTAGGTTGCTACGGTGCATGTGCTTGACATGGCAGTGAACTGGAGCGGTCATTCTTCTTCTTCTTCCTATCACACAAACAACTGGTAACTCCGTGGACTGTCAACGACGAGTGTCACTGTATAAGCTACTGATTAAGACACGCGTTAAAGTGTTATCCTTCGCGGTTCATGAGTAATCATGTGACACATAGCATGTATCTATTGATTTATATTTCTGGAACTTTACTGCATTTTCTGATTTTCTCTGCTCTGTCTTTTTGGTATTTTTGAAAATGGATTGTGGATTGCTGTGGATTTCCTTTTTTAGGCATACCCTTTGTTGTTGTTTTACATATTTTATTTTTAGAGTTTTGTTAAACTAGGGGGCTTTACCCCCTGCTCGCTTCGCTTGCCCACCCCCGGGCAGGCGCTATTTGCCAGCCACTTGGTGTGTCTTGGTGCCACTTGGTGCCAGAGCCAGCAGGTAGCAGTTTAGGTGCTTGAAGCCTTGATGTGTGCCTCATCTCTGCTGGTCAGTAACGACCCGGGCCAGCTTTTCTGGCTCTTTTAGAGGCCTCAGCCCTTTTCTGTCATGTTTAATAATCTATAGCAGAACACCTTACATCACAAAGAGCAAACAATATCAATACCCATAAGAAAAACAAAATGGTGTCACAGTAAGATGAATTTCAAAAATAAATGTCTTCAAAAACAAAACAACCTCACCATTAATTCCTTGACCTCTAAAAGAGCCAAACAGAGAAAGTAAAAAAAAAAAATTAAAAAAAAAAAGTCTGTACATATATGTATGTATGCATGTCTGTCCGCTTTTCATGAGAGAACTACTTGACAGATTTAGATTGTTTTTTTTTCTATAATTTGCTTGAACATTCCAGTTGATTTTACGACTTTCTCTTATCGCCCTAAGTATCATGCTTGCTAATCTCCTTTTGCTTAAACTGCAAAGGCTCAGCGCTTTTGTTCTTTCCTCATAACTCATCATCTGCAGTCCTGGAATCGGCCTAGTTGCTCTTCTTTGGGCATTTCTAGTGCTGCTTTGTCTTTTTTGTAGCCTGGACATCAAAACTTCACAAAGTACTCCAGATGAGGCCTCAATTGTGTGTGATTATAAAGCTTGAGCATAGCCTCCTAGGACTTGTACTCTACACATCAAGGCACTATATAATCTATTAGCCTTCTTAATGACTTCGTCCACTGTCTGGCAGTTGATAGTGGACTTGTCACTACGACTCCTCAGTCCTTCTCATAAGGTGTACTTGCGTTCAATTTTCAGACCTCTCATTATGTGTTTATATCTAATTTTTTTTTATTTCTAAATGTAATATCTTATACTTACTTATTAAATGTCATCTGCCACAAATCTGCCCAAACCTGTATGATGTCCAAATCCTTCTGCAACGATTCAACAGCCTCTGAATTATCTGCCAATCCACATGACTTGGTATCATCTGTAAACTTAACCAGCTTGTTATTTATAATCCTATCCTGATCATTTATGTATATTAAAAATAGCTGCGGCCCTTGCACTGACTCCTGTGGGACACCATTCTCAACATCACCCAGTTCTGATAAGGTTCTTTATGCCATAACCCTCTGTGTTTGAGCCAGTTCTGCACCCTCCCACTTCTTTTAGTTTGATGCCTGGCCACTGATGTGGAACGTTATTTTACTTGGAAAACCTCAAATTGTGGTAGCAGTCTACACCCACTTCATATGCTTCCTTCATTTTACCCTTCTCTTTTCTCAGAAAATTAAATAACTTCAGTCCTGTTAGTAGTGGAAGAGCAATTTGGAGCTCATCCAGACAGGACAAAGCAGCTTCACGTGTGCATTAATCTACTTTAATTACCAGCTTTGGGCAGAAGCTTAAGTTCTTTGCACGGCATACTGGTGTTCTGTAGGGTGTTGATCCATTACCAGTTGATATGTGTGAGGCTGCTTCTAAGAAACACAACCAAGTCATACAGTAGTCCGACCATAGGTAGGGTGATTACTGATTCACATTTTGCCCCTTCTCTATTGACACCCAGTCCCATCTGAGTCACTGCCCGAGTACCCAAACGTATGAGATTGGAATCTGAGTGGTTCTGCCTTATTAGTCATCTTAATTATGAAAAGGTCAAAGCCTAGAGTCTCTCTGTCTGGGAAGAGGGACTTTGCTTCTGTTTACGTACCAATTATGAATTCAGATGAGGATGGCAATGCAGTATGTGGCTTTTTTTTTATTTTTTTGGGATGCATTTTTATTTGGAACCTGAATTGCTGCATGCTGCCACTGCCAAGCCTCATACATGGAGACAATATTGTTCTGTGTTGCAGCAATAAGCATTCTAATTAGCAGTGCCCAGCTCTTAGCTCTTCACAAACAAAGAATTAAGCATTATGATATCAAATGACTATAATTATGTAATGAATTGCACGTTTTGCAGCGATGGGATACAGTTGTACTGGAAATGCTCTCTGGCATTTACGGCTTCACATGCTGCCAGGGAACATTCTTTGGCATAATGAAGTATTTGGTGGGAGCCAGGGATGGCTTGAGCTGTTTTATTTTTCCCCCATGTCAGCAGTAATTTGCCAAAGATGTCCACTAGCATGAATGATAATGTTTTGTCTTTGGCGGTCACTTTGACTTTAGATTATTGACACGGACAAATTCTTAATCAGTGACCAGGTCAGGACTGTAACTGAGATGCTTATCTAAGCCCCCTTCTGCTGTTTCTGCTTTCACAGTATTTGCCATTTAAGGCTTTCAGTTTAGTTTTTGTGCACTGGCTGAGAACACTTAAGTCTTCATTTTTTTTTATTTACACTCATACGGGTCCCCATTGTTTTCTAGCATTTACAATCTCAGGATTATGTCCAGCCACATTCCATTTGTTGGACACGAATGATTTGTCTCCTAAAAAAAAAAAAAAAAGTAATCTCCTGGGTAATAAAACTGTGTGTGTATGTATCTGGTCTCTCTGAGCAGTCTGATTTGGTCAGTTTGGCTTTGGTCTGATTGGTCAGTTTGGCATTGGTCTGATTGGTCAGTTTGGTTTTGGTGACGCGATTGACTGAGGAAGTGCTAGGCAAGAGATATTGAAGCACACGAGGATGTAATGACAGGAAACAAGTATGAGTGTTTGTTTCAAGAGCATAACCAGAGGATAGAGACACAGAACAGAGAAGGCTCAAACCTGAGAGATCGAAAAATGGAACCGAAGCCAAAGACCCAAGACGAAAATTGAAGTCAGAAGGATTAAACAAAAATAAGAAACTCAAGAGATCAGTTCAGAAAACAAGAAATATTTGCAAAGGTTTTTTATCCACAACTCTGGATAAAGACACTGCAAAGTGGCCGGCTGTCTAAACCTACCGCTGCAATGGTATTAATTGAACGTTAGAAAACTCCTAGATGAGAACAGGCCATTCACCCCAACAAGGCCCGCCAGTCCTGTCCACTTATTTCTTCCAAAAAAACATCAAGTCGGCTTTTGAAAGCCCCTAACGTCTTACTGTCTACCACACTACTTGGTAGCTTATTCCAAGTGTCTATCGTTCTTTGTGTAAAGAAAACCATCCTAATTTTTGTGCGAAATTTACCCTTAACAAGTTTCCAACTGTGTCCCCGTGTTCTTGATGAACTCATTTTAAAATAACAGTCTCAATCCACTGGACTAATTCCCTTCATAATCTTAAACACTTCAGTCAGTTCTCCGCTTAATCTTCTTTTTCTTGAACTGTATAGGCTCAGCTCTTTTAATCTTTCCTCATAATTCAATCACTATAGCCCTGAATCAGCCTAGTCGCTCTTCTCTGGACCTTCTCTAGTGCTGCTATGTCCTTTTTGTAGCCTTGAGACCAAAACTGCACCCAGTACTCAAGATGAGGCCTCACCAGTGCATTATAAAGGTTGAGCAGAACTTCCTATAACTTGTACTCCACATGTCAAGGCGTTGTATAACCTGACATTCTGTCAGCCTTCTTAATGGCTTCTGAACACTGTCAGGAAGTCGATAGCTTAGAGCCCAGTACGACTCCTAAATCCTTCTCATAAGGTGGACTGCCCATTGTGTATTCAAACTTCACAGTTTTACTTCTATGTGTAATTCTTTACATTTACTGACATTAAATTTCATCTGCCACAAATCTGCCCAAGCCTGTCTGCTATCCAAGTCCTTCTGTGATGATATAACGGATTCCAAATGATCTGCAAATCCACCTATCTTGGTATCATCTGCAAACTTAACCAGCTTGTTACTTATATTCATATCTAAATCATTTATTTAAATTAAAAATAGCAGCAGCCTCAGCACTGCCCTCTGCTGGACACCACTCTTAACATCTGCCAATTCTGATGAGATTCCTTGCACCATCACCCTCTGCTTCCTGTGTCTGAGCCAATTCTGCACCCATCTAAAAATATCACCCTGAACTCCCACTTCTTTTAATTTGATGCCCAACCTCTCATGTGGCACCTTATCAAATGCTTTCTGAAAGTCGAGATAAATAATATCACATACTCCCCTTTAATCCTATCCTTTTGTTGCCTCCTCATAGAATTCCAGCATTAGTAAAACATGACCTCCCTCTTCTGAATCCATGCTGACTGTCCTGTCCTTTCCAGGTGTTGCTCAATCTTATCCTTATTAATTCCTTCCATTAATTTTTCTGTGATGTATGTTAAGCTTACTGGCCTATAGTGGCTTGGATCTGCCCTGTCACCCTTTTTATATAACAGGATGATATTTGCCATTTTACAGTCCTTCAAAATCTCTCCTGTGCGCAATGACTTCCTAAAAATATTTGTCAAGGGTTTATATATGTACTCGCTAACCTCCTTAAGAACTCGAGGATAAATATTATCTGGTCCTGATGATTTGTTTGATTTCAGCTTATTTATTCTGAGCAGCACTTCTCCCTCTACAATATCCAAATCCCTCAGTACATCCTTAGTAGTCCCTGTTGCCACTCGGCGATTATCCACTTGCTCACTTGTGAACACCTCAGAAAAATGTAAGCTTAGGGCATCCACTATATGTCTGTATCTTTTAATTCCCCTTTACTATTTCTGATGCATTTCACCTCCTCCTCCACTGTTCTTTTACTACTAAAATACTGAAAGAATCTCAGGGTCTTCTTTCGCCTTATCTGCTATATTCCTCTCCAACTGTCTTTTAGTCTGCCCGATATCCTTCTTAATGGTTGCCCTCATGTTCTCATACGCTCTACGATTGATGGTAAAGGTTACCCTGGCAACTGGAACAAGCAGCAGTGCACTCACACAAGAGAGCCAGCAGTAGAAATAAAAAATCAAAAGTATAATAGAGAAGGAGTAAAGGCATACGCAGAAGACATTTGGGGCAAGCGATATCAGATATTTTAAAATTTATTTTGTTACTTGTCGTGGCTACTGATAAATAAAGCCATTGAAAAGATACTGACTGGGTCTACAGTCTGTACGTAGAGCACTCAGCTGCTTATATTCAAACATACAAAAAGAGGAAAAAAATAAGCCATTAACTAAATATGATAAAAAACATATATATTTTATACTCAAATAACAATACAATTAGAAAACTATAATAATCAAAATATAAATAATAAACCTCTGTTATGTATCTTTGGCTTTGTTGTCTTTAAGCTGTCCTATTTTTATATTTCATTTATTTTCTGTGATGTATGTAATTCTGTACTGTGTTATCAATTGTGCTTCCATTCCATGTGTTTTGTGGGTGGAGCCCCAGGAGGCGGGGCCACTGTGATGTTATTTAGGCCCATACCTAACACATCCAAACCCAGCTAGTCTCACAACTACCACCTGGAGGCTTCCAGTCTAGCAGGTCCAGAAATGGGAAAAACCTACTTTTAAAGTTCAGTGTAATTCTTGCCAAAAGGAGTAGAAACCATTAAAGTCCCAGCTCGTTAACCGAAAGGCAACAAAGATTTGTTATAAAAAGAAAGTCCAAAAATAATGACAAAAGGAGCTCAAAAGAGGAAAAAGGATGTTGCTGCAAATTAAGTTTCAATGCTGTCCAGAAAACAGAGTCCAACAAGCCAAACAAAAATATCAAAAAGCTAGCAAAATCAACAAACTTCAAAGAATTGCTGCCTGTACTCCTGTTTCTCTATCTCAAATAGTCAGAGGAAGGACTCGGGAGTGGTGATGTCAGGGTGGCCCTTTCTCCTTGGGATTCGCCCACAAAGATCATGGAACATAAGCAAACTTAAAGGGACAATAAAGAAAGTCAATAGGAGTAGCATAATAATATGAAAAATAATCATTCAAAACTAACACAAACAACAATAAAACATAAAATGCACATGAATTCAGTGTGTTTACATAACAGTTATACATTTTTCCTATTTGGTAATTTATATTTATTTTAAGATTCTTCATTTGCTGCAGTGGGCTAGTGCCCTGCCTGGGGTTTGTCTCCTGCCTTGCGCCCTGTGTTGGCTGGAATTGGCTCCAACAGACCCCCGTGACCCTGTAGTTAGGATCTAGCGGGTTGGGTAATTGACAGATGGATGGGTTCTTCATTTGGATCCGTCTCTGTATACCAGAATTTGATGGTTCTCTCCCATGCAAAGCATTTTCTCTTGCTGTTTTAGTTAGCCAATAAAAGGTGTCATTTTGCTTGGGTTTTCTCTGTTTCAGACTTAGAAAGTTCGTTTTTCCCATTTTGGGCCTGCTTAGGCCTACAGGTAGCAGTTGGGGAGACTAGCTCAGTGGGGTGAAACTCTTCTGGGCTGGCAACTGCTTATCCTGGCCTTTTTTGTGGCTTATTTTGGAGGCCTAACATCCCATTTTAACAAGTCTGATCCCTTTTCCATGTGGTAGGAGCTGGGGGCTATGAGCAGACATTTTCATTGAATTGCTTTGACTTTTTGAGTCTGTGGTGCCAGTTATGTCTTGGCATTGCTCCCAGTCACACTTGATTCCTGTATTCTATTTTTGGTTTTTTTGTGATTTTTGAGATTAGTTTTGTGGTTAAAAATTCATAAAGGTCAATAGCAAAAAGAAGAACAAAAGGAAGCAACTCTCTTTATCAGTATTGCAGAAGCTTGGACATGGCGTGTTTTGCAGCATCTAACAGAAGAAGTTGCTCAATCAACTTCTAATATTCAATACATGAAGTATTAGTGAAACGTGTGGACACATCTAACTGAAGACCTTAAATATTTTGATTTATAGGCTTTAAACCCATGTCACATTAGATGAGATTTCCACCAATTTTCAGTCATAGCCTTCATTTACATAATCATAATCAGAGTCAGTCAGTGGTGTGCTCCCGTGAACACGATCATCTAATGTCACATTCCTAATGCCTGAGACCAGCTAACTGGCTGTGATAAATTTAGAGGCATCAAATCTTGTACTGAATAATTTGATATTGAACTTTTCCTTGTGACTTCTTTATTAGTGCTTTTCTGTCTTTTTAAAACCTGTTCTTTGTCATTTAAAACTTGGATTTTTGGATTGTGAGTAGGGTTTGGCCAAAGATCGGTTTAGTCTTTCCGGTACAAACTTGGAACTTACCTTTACAGTGCCTCCTTTTTCTGATCCTTCCTTTAAAATCTTCTGCATCTCTCAGAGAAGGAACACACCTCCAATATAAAGGCAGAGGGACAACCTTGTAGCAGTGATGTCAGTGTAGCCCCGCCTCTTGGTGCTCCAAACCCAAAACACCAGGAATGGACAAATATTTTAAAATCCAGCAGTAACAATAATAATAAAAAAACCTAACAGAAATTACATAAGAGCTTGAAAGCTAAGCTTCCAGCATTGTGAAGGAATGGTTGGTTTCTCCCAAGGTACTCTGCCAGATACTACATCAGCTTCTACCCTATGGTAGTCCATACTCTGTGTTGACCTCTTGCCCTCAGACGTAGTAGTGAATTAATTTTACAGTACATTTGTTACACTTGTTACTACTGTTGTTTTTTTTATTATTTTACTATTATTAATTATTTATGACTATTTCAAATTATTACAGTCTAATCCCTTACCTATTGTTTATTTGTAATTATTTATCTTATAATTCTTTACCTGTCTTGCACTTGTCCTGCCTTTATGTGTATTTTGCACCAAGGTCCTGGGTATTGCTATTTCATGTCACAGTATGCTGCAATACAGTGTATGGATGTTATGACAATAAAGCCACTTGACATGTCTCGGAAAAACAATAATTCAAAAACAACAATAAAACTGAAAATAGACATAAGCCAGGGAATAAACCCTGGCTGAAACATAACACATTTAAAATTAAGTGCTCGGAGGAGATTGCATGACTCAGGCAGCAAAGACTCCAGAGCAGAGGGAGAGACTTGCTTAGGCTAAAAAACAGAGGCAGTGGACATCAGACTAGCAGAAATCTGTCTTTTGGCCTAATGAGCCCAAATTTGAGTTTTTTTGGTTGACTTTACTGAGATCTTTTTACTTTCTCCCTTCAGAGTTACTGAATTTACTTTTTAGTGTCAGCTGTCTTTCCTGACCGGACTACCTGCTGTCTGAAAACATCTGTAACCTGAATAAAAACCTGGGCTGTCCTGAATTGCCTCTTGAATATTGAAAGAAAGGAATAGTCATTGTTCAACAGCATTGAGTTAATCTGTTTTTCTTCTGGTCACTGCTTATGATGAAATGGAGGAGCTAGGATCGTGGATGGATTGGAAAGGGAACATGGCAGAAACCAATCAATGACAGCTGTGACTGAATCATGATACTGACTGCTTTATTTTCTTATGTTCTTTTTCATTTCCTTTCCTGATAGAGAAGTTAAAGGTCTATTTATAGCTCTCATTACTGCTTATGTCTTGCAGATGTTTCGCATGCTTCGGCCAACTTCACATGCACTCCCTCCATAGATGTGGCATTCTGTTTTGACAGGCCTTACTTTACAGAGAAGTCTTGCCTTAATATGCTTGTATTTGTGAGTCTCAAGTGCTTATCTGCTTGTGGCCGTCCTTCGCTAATGTGCTGCAGAATTTCTTCAGTACACTCTTGGTGGCCCAGATTCATCAGTTTCCAAAACAGGATGAGGCAATTCAGCTCTGTCATGTCCTTGGTTGTGGAATAGTGATACATCTCTCAGCGTCTACCATTAGAGTCTTTTGTCCCTGTAAACAGGCTGCTTCATTACCAAGTCTTAGTGAGCTTGTGTAAATGTAGGAGGTCCTAAGTCTGTCTTTGCAATTTTCATGTTTGTGGTGCACTTCCAGGCCCAAAGCCTAGAGAAAGTTTGGACTAGGCCAAGTTAACAACAGGTGTCCCAATCTCATTCCCCCCAATTGACGGTTCAAGGGCAGTAATTAACAAAATATAAAAAAGAAAGGTGAATATAAACATGTACTGCTAGTCTATTGCTAGTATGTGAAACATGCCAGAATTGACTTTGGTTAGGTGCCAAAACATGGAATACAAGACAATACCAACTCAACACAACGTAATGCAAATGTTAGGAAAAACACAGTGCTGTCACACCTCTTTGAGCTTTTTGGACATCTCATTCCAAAATCTTGGGCATCTATTAAATTGGAGTTGGCCAATAATAATACAGGACTATATCAATTAAAGTCATTGTTAAATGACAGCAGTCGTAGAAATATATGCAATCAACAATTGGGCATTACAGTTCTAGACACTGTCCTTGTTTAGGATGCGTATGGACTGTAGGCAGAGGCTTCTTCTCAGTCCCAACAACTTCAGACAGCTGTACTCTTTATGCAGCAAAGAGGCCATTGTTGGGATGGCTAGTATCTCTGATAGTCATTTTTGCCCTGGTCTGTCATCACCTGGAATGGATATCCTGGGAGTTGGAGAGTGGACACCAAGTAATTCGTTCAACTGTCAGCACCACCCTCATACGTCTGTGGATGTGTAAAGTTATTTAGAAAATTTAAGGGCAGCCTCAAATCCCTGAGGTGTCTGAGATGGTAAAGATGTCATTGTTCTCAGATCAGGTCAAGTCCTCTGTGATGTGAACACACCGGTGTCTGAAATGTTCCACTCTTTTCACCTGAGTGCTGTTAATACTGGGGAGAGGTGGTAGTGCCTGTGCTGTGTTCTCCCAAAGTCCACAATCACATCCCTTTTGTCTTGCTGATTCAGGAGAAGACACTAGTGTGACAGGCTCCCCACTTCGTCCAGGTAAGCCTGCTGGTTGCTGTTGGATATCAGGCCCACCACAGCTGCTTCATCAGCAAAAACGACGATGCTATACCAAAGTGATTGAACAAGGAGAGAACAAAACAATCTTACCAGGCTGAGCCCCAGCTGATGTCAAGAGCATTTCAGATAAACATCCAAGAACATGCCTTTTTTGTAGAACAGGACATCTTAAACTCGGCCCTGGGGGACCCCCGTGGCTGCAGGTTTTTTGTTCCTGCCAGCTTCTGTTTTTAATTGAACTCCTGGGTTAATTAAGTGAACTGTTATTTCCCAGATTCTGTGTTTTGGGAATAGTATAGAAATTAGAAAACTAAGTTTGGTTTTAAAAAACAAAAAAGGAGTATTAAATTGCACTAAGCAGTTATATGTGAATAATGTATTACTACTTTTTAACAATATTTTCATCTTGGTTTTCATTCTACGTTTCCAGGTGTTCTCATTTTTTTAAATTAATCCATTATTTACTACTTAGTAGTTGTAGATGCTAAAGTAGTTGCAGCCTTTCACAATTCAGTGTTCTTTGCCTGGATGTCTGTTCTGCTAATTTTTAATTGTCATTATTAAGATACAATGAAGGGAGCAAACTGCAAAGAGAAAGGGTAAGTATAATGAAAGCAACAAAAGAGAGTTAAGCATTTAAATCTATAGCAAAATAGAAATACTGTATTTCTAAATGTCTTATAAATGTACAAGTCATGCTGCTGTGCTTTTCCTTGTTAGAAAAAGAAAAATACCAGCTAATTAAATGAGATCGGTTGTAATAGATTATTATCACTGATTATGAATCTGGTTGAAACAAACACCCGATGCCATCAGTGGGCCCCCAGGACAGAGTTTGAGAACCCCTGCTGTGGAACTCTTTTGAAATGGTTGCTGGAATTCCCTTATCACTGGAAATGGTCATCAAGAGACATGCTTGCAAATGAAGTCAAGATGGAGGAATATGAAGAGGAAGGTCAAGATGCTGAGAAGGAACTGAGCTCTAAAGTCCTCATGATATAAAAATTACCTGGAAAACCTTGAAATGAAGCAAAGTCTCGCCTCAAAAGGTCCGCAGCTGTAATGCGTTTTATTCCCTTGTGTTTTAGTTCTGGTCACTTTTACATAAATATGAATTGCTCCATGTGGAAATGTACAACAACAAACAGAAACAACTGAATGGACCAAAAATCATGTAGCACTGCTGCAGTAGTTTTCCACCAGATTGAAATCTATTGTGACTGTCTCCCCTTTCACATCTTGAGATACATTATGAGATACTTGATTATTATGTGAATTTTTCTGTCATTGTATTTAAACTGCTTTAGGACTGTAAGGGAGTCGGTGGCTATCCCTTTCCATACTGGAAATAAGATGAGACCCAATCATGGAGAAGGGCACCAGTCCATCTCAGGAGACAAAACCCATCATTAGAGTTACCTGTTAAACCGGTGAAAGGCAACCTTTTTTGAGTTGCGGCGCACCTGAGGGACTGCCCGTAAATAAAGTCGTGACTACACAATCTATGGACAATCGCCAATAAAAACAGTTAATTTTACAAGTTTGAAAGACATTTTATCAATAAAGGAATCAAAGCATAAATCTTAAATTTAATTAATGTGAACGTTGAGATTGTTTTTCAGCACATATGAGATTGATGCAAGGATCAGTTTTCGAAAGACAGACGCGCATTTCCTTGTCGATCATTTGAAGTCTTTTTTGTTTCTTAGACTTCATTTCCGTAAGTGTTCTGTTATCTGTTTTTCCAACATAAAATATATTTTTTAAACATTAACTTTTTAATCAACCAAAAGTTCAAAAACACTAGCAATTTTAAATATTTTACAAAAGTTTTCATGGCGCCCCTAGAAAATTCCGCGGCGCACTCACACCGGTTGCCCAACAATGCGTTAAACTTAAAAGGGCGTCTTTGGGATGTGGAAGGAATACTGAAATACCCAACAAAAAAAACAAAACGGGCATGAAAAGAATGTGAAGACTTCACGCAGACTCTGAGAGCACCTACTGCTGCTTTTTATTTTAATTTTTGTGTAAAGTCACTGTGGAACAACTGATCAAAAGACGCTACAGGGCAACAGTAAATATAGTTTAATATTCAGTAATGTTTCTTGTGCCGAAACTGCATTTCTGTGAGATTTCTCTTGAGTATCCGTGAAGTAAGTGAGCCTAAGAATGACATTTAAAGAATGACAGTGTTGTGATACCACACATATTTCTAAGTTTGGACTCATTTAAAATATTTCCCTGTCATTAGCAAACCGGCTCCACAGTGTAATGTCATTTGAGTTATTACGTATGTAGTTTTAGTCTAAATAGTTTTTTTTTTTAGTGCCAAATATTCCATTTTTTCTGATTACAATTTAATTGGACTTTGATTTCAGAAGTTTATTTTAATTTAGGTCTCCATTTCATTGTTTACGTGACATTCTAAGGAGTCACATTAGTAACATCTACGAAATTGATGCTATAAAATGGTTTCACTTGCTTCACTCAGTTTCCTTTTATGGATATTCTTAAGTACTAGGGTGTTGTACCGTGTTAGCCATAATGAATGTAGTGAGAAGTCGAGCAAAATGACGCCTTTTATCAGCTAACTAAAAAGAATAGAGTATGCAAGCTTTTGAGGTAATTACATCTTGCCTGAAGAAGGGGCTTGAGTAATCTTTTTAGTTAGCCAATAAAATGTGTCATTTTGCTCGACTTCTAACTGGATATTCTTAACAAATTCTCTAAAAACCCTACCTTAGTTACCTTTCCAAGTGTTGGGGAGGTTTTGAGTCTTTTTACGTCCTTGACTTTAATTTTTTTTTTTTGGTTTACTCTTCAGCTTCAGTGGCCGATCTCTTTGTCTTTCTGGTTATGACTGTCACCTACCTTTTTGATCACAATTTGGATGTGTTTTGCATTTCCTGATCTCTTTTTTGCCTCACAACGATCAATACAATGCAGTCTCACATACAGAGAACGTTTTCGGCTTTAGATTGCACTGCTGTTCTTCTGCCCTCCGTTGGCTAACAACAAATTAATTCACAAAATACATCTGGTTAAACGCTGCTGCTGCTGCTCACCTCTAAGGTCATTTTACCTCACTGTTTCACAATATAATGTGCAAGTCTGTATTTATGTGTATTTTATGTTTTTGTCCATGTTTGTAGTTATGTCCTTTTACTTTAAATCCACCACTATTCCTTGTGTATTGTGGATAAAACATCAGGAGGTTGGGGGCCACCCTGGTGTCACCACTCCTAAAGCCCTCTTCAGCTGTTTAAGCCAGAGCAGAACAGACTAAGATCAGAAGGACATTGAGACTTGTTTGCTGTATATTTGCCTTTTTGCTTCTTTTTTGTTCTTTTGAGTATTTTGCTATATTTTTCATTTTCTGTGGAAAAATCCTTTATTAAGATCCTTTGTTCTCCCTTGCGTTGTAAGGACAGAAGTTCTTGCAAGATGCAGGGAGATCAGAAGATGTCAAATCAGGTAGACTCGTAATGAGTCACAGGCAAAGGTCAGAATGAAAAGGATCATAATGAACTGCAAACAAAACACAAGGAAGGTCAAGTCGTAAGACATGAACAGACGAAAGTTGAAAACTGAAACAAAACCTAGTGTGGGGCCTCCTCCTAGAAGGCTATTATGTAGAATTTATTCAGTGAGAGATGAACGTATTAATAGTGGAACTTCCACATACATCATTCAAACTACGTTCATGGTCACATGACACATAACTATATGTTGCGAGAACGAAAGATAGTAGTAACAAAATAAAAATTAAACGCCCAAATAAATAAAAAAAGTAGCCCAAGACCCGTCAAAGTGGATTCTCCATTATAAACTCTTATCATCCAGCACACAACACAAAAGGAATGATGATTATGTGTGACATTTGTGCACAAGCCAGAGGCTAATGGTAATCCTCCTCCTTGTCAGGCTTTTGCTTTATTCTGGCACATTTTTAGTTCTTTTGCCAGCTCTCCTTGTTTGTGGCCTGCTAGGCCTGAAGCCTACTGCTGTAGTTTGGAGTAAGCTGGACTGGGTGAGCCTCGTTTATGCTGGCTAGTGAGAGGTTTGCTTTTGCAGCTTCTTTTGTAGGCCTCACACCTTTTAGTTATGTTTGAGACTGCATCTCATAATACAGCAGTTTCAGAATCCTGCTTTTGTTAAAATGTTACTCTGGAATACCTGAGTAGACTGCTAATCCTATGTCAGTTTGTGAGACCCCAAATGTTACTCTCCTATTTTCAGCTTTTGGATCACTCCACAGCCTTGAAATCCAAGTTGAATATTTACTACAATGTATTATCAAAGGGACATTTGTTTTAGATCCCACTTTTTTCCCTCTTTGGTGTTTTGCTTCGTAGATACACTGTGTTATTTTTCCTTACCTTTGTTTGAAATTAATTACAGTGGACCATCCAAAGCCAAAACCTGATTTCCTGCCTAATGCAAATTGGTATCAGACAAGGTTTTTCTGCTCTGTTGGGAAAAAATAAAGTTTTAAATGTGGATGGATGTTTGTTGTTATTCACAGTACATAAATATATTTTAGATAAACTGTAATCCATCCATCTAATTTCTCAAGCTGCTTATCCAAGTTGGGAGACGCAGCTGGAGCCTATTCCAACAAACATTGAGTGCAGGCAAAGAACACCAGTCCATCACAGGGCAAACGCACACCGCTGTATGCACACACTAGGGTCAGTTTAGCAACATCAGTCCACATAACCCCCATGTCTTTGGACAATGACAGGAAACCAATATGGACATGGGGAGAACATGCAAACTCCATGCATTGAGCAACACTGTGCCACCATAATGAAACTGCCATGTTACTCTTTAAACTCACTGTGACTTTATTATTAGTCACATAGTGTTCCACCCTCATTAAAGTGATTAAAAATACTGCCTGTCTACTCATTTGTCACCTCGACCAAAGAAGCACTTGCAGGAAATAGGTGGAGATACTGCACGACTCAGAGGGCCAGAAAGTAGCTGCCATTGTTGTGATTCTTGCATGAATGACATCACTGTCTTACAGTAAAGATGCAGTATAATTAGACAGGTGGCACTTATTTTGAAATGGCTTAAGATGTTCTTAATTTAATTACCTGTTATGTCTTGTAGTCATCTTCATAAACAGATGATTCAGCTGCTGGGACGGTGGCAGCTTTTAATTTCATTACACTGTTTTGATCTTTCTAGTAAACTTAATTTTTCTTGGAGTTTTTCCAAAGCAAGAAGGAGTCAAAGGACTGAAACCAGTCCTGTCTGTCAGCTCATCACATGTCAGACCATTCATTCTGCAAATGTGAAAATTGTCTGCATGGCATAGTCCACTTTAAGATGACAGTCTGCAGATAATCTCACATGCCACCAAATAGCTTTTTTTTTTTTTTGGCCATCGTTTCACTTGTACAGATTAGGTTGCTTTGTGAATGTGGATGTCCCTGAACCCAAGTAATTGATTCCTCCATGTGCTAAGGAGCTCCTCCTGGGGTCTTTTCTGCCTGCTGCTATCGGGCAATTCAGCGCTTCCTCCTGAAACCCCAAACTAAATGCTGATACCCTTTAAGTTCCTTTTTGCAACTTCTGCACTGTATACATTATTTATTAACCAGTAATGGCGCACCTCATGATTACAGTGCAGTGAATACACTTGACTTGTAGTTTTCCTATTTTTTCTGTGTACATTTTGCATTCATTTGCTCAGAGGTTGATGTGCTTCCTGAGCAGCTCTTCTTTTCTCCACCCTAGTGTCCCGCTTCTACTCTTCTTTTGTCGGCATCTTTTTGCATTAAAACTGATGAAGTCAGTGTTTGTGTTGCAATTACTTAGTACATTTGCTTTCATTTTTCACTTAAGCTGGCACTTAAGGCTTTAGTCTGCCTCAAGAATGATTTAAGATATGAAGAGGTAGGGAAGGTGACGGCGAAGGTGGTCGGGATGAGAATGCAGCCCGCCCTGCTGGTCGCTGCCAAGTGTTGATTCTACAATAAAATAAAATAAAAATAAAAAAGAAGAATAGCCTTGGAGGTTAATCATCACCCCGAAAGCCGGTAGTAGACGTCACATAGTATATGTGTACTAAATTTAGGGTCAATAGGTCAAATGGTTTGCGAGGTACAAGTGATTTAAAATCCTGGACAGAAAAACAGACAGCCGAGTATTATATAGAAAGATTGATTTGTCCTATGAGTCTGTATCATTGTTTTTTATGTTTCTGTTGCTCTGTGCATCTAAATTTGCTCTTGGGATTAATAAAGTTAATCTAATCTAATAGGACTAAAGTTCAAACAAATGAATGAAAAGTCCATCTTCCAGGAAATAACAATAATGAGCAAACAATAACAAATGTCTCTCCCAGCATGCCTGTACACAAAATCAGCCCTATGGACTGGCCGATCCACTTTTGCCTTCATCTCTCTGTGTTCTCCTCTTAACTCCTTGTCTACTAATCACACAACTGTACTATACCAGCTTTATACCCCAGCTTAAACCCCAGGAATGCTTTTGGGGTCAGTAATACTCTGATGAAACAAAACTTGGAAACATAAAATAATTTAGATGTTTAAGGAGTGCTTTAAGTCCTTATATTTCACCCAATGTAAAGAAGATGAGACACATACTAAGGAGTTTTTTGATAAAAGACAAACACCACAGCACAATATTCTTAGTATGGAAGAGCTTAATAAACCTCTGACTCTTTCAAAATTACAGGATGCCATAAATTCACTACAAAGTGGGAAGGCTGCAGGCCCAGAAGTCTACCCACTGGAATTTTATACAAAATTGTCAACTGCATTACCTCCATTATTATTAAAAATGTTCATAGAAGCTACAGAAAATAAAATTGTACCCCTCGCATTCCGCTACTCCTTAGTTACTGTTTTTCTGAAGAAAAATAAACAGGAATTCTCTTAGGAAACCCAAAGATTATATGTCATGGGGTTTCTCTGGCAGCTCCAGGTACCCCTGCTGTTGTTTGTTCTTTGATTTTGTCCATACATTGCAGAGAGAATATTCCCTTTCTGTCGTGTTTTAAACTGGAAACTTCCTTCTGGTTGTCAGTGTCCCTGCCACTTACCTAAACTCGTCACACTGTGATCCCTGTGACCCTTGACTTTGATTAGGGGCTGTTGTTTCTCACTGCTATTTCCTTCTTGGCCCTGGCACGGAGACAGCCTTTTCTTTTGTGAGAGCCAGAACTTGTATTGTCAGAATCGTGTGTGTGAATTTCATTAGGGGCTCGTGCCCCTGACAGTTAGTCTCTTTTATCTTGTGGCCAAATGTTAGCTCAGGAACCTACATGATAACACTTTTAAAACAATCATTGGTGGACCATTGTCTTAGACATTAGTGAAAATAGCATCCGACTTGACTTTTAATCTTATTTAATCAAATCAGTGTCCTGGATACAACTACATGGGCAAGTCTTTTTTCTCTCTGAGGCTTAAGTTTGGTCTGTCCAGTTGTGTCCAGCTGACCTGGTTTATAGAGAAGGTTTAAAGGCTGGATACCTTGATCACTTATAACAAAGCAGCACTTTGGACACATTAGGAAGACCAGCAGGATGTGTTGCTGCACCCTTTTTTTTATTCTTTTTAAAGTATTATTCACGACATTTGTCCAATCAGCAGTGCAATTTCATATATCCTCCCCTTCCCACTGTTATTGGAAATTCTAGCAATTTCTAGGCCATCAGCTATTATTTTGTTTCTAGATATTTATATTTTATAAGACTTTGTTCTGCAATTCTTCTAGTATATCATATTCCCAGTACAAGCTAAAATCCTGATATGTGCATTTATGCAAACTAAATAGTGTGTAAGTATGTAAATAAAGCAACGGTTTTATATACCTGCATGAACATTTAAATTGTTGTAATCGCCATTTGTTATACATAGATTTTGGTATGTTTGGTGGTTAAGTTAGTTTCACAATAATGTAAGAGATGATTTTTTAATTTCCATTGTATTTTGCTTACATGACACCCAGTTGAGTTTGAGTGTTTAATCATGAAGATGATCTGACCGATGAGATTTACCTTTTCTGTGTAACAGAAGGTGTGCTGTGCGCCCTTGACTCGGACGCATTTTTAGAGAAGCAGATCTTGATGTAATGGAAGCCTTTGTTGCTCTTAAATTCCCCTCTTTGACTCGGGAAAGCTCCACTGCATTCTGACCACCGAATAATTTCAGGATGAAGCAGGAAGCTAAATATTGATTTTGAATGGGCATGACAGGACCGAGTAAATGTACTTGGCAGTTCTGGCATAAACCCGAACTAACATGTGAGGCTGATGGGATGTGTTCTTCCAACAGGCCCTCTGTTGTGTGCGCTTTTCTTAGTAGGTAATGCAAGCAAAATTAAAAATCCTGTTTTCTTTGTGGTGGTTTTTTTTTTTTTTCTGCTTAAAGAATTTAAACTGAAGACCACAGTGGCCTTCTTTTTTAAAAAAGAATAATCCTAATAGGAAATGATTTATATAGCACATTTCAAAAATTGAGAGCAGCTTTTAAAGACAGTAGACATCTGTTTATCCATTATCTTAACTCTTTCATCCAGGTCAGGGTTTCAAGGAAGCTGATAAGCTACAACAGTGACCGGCCTGAAGAAGTCACAAACTGCAAACAAACACTCGAGGCTATAAGATGCTGCTAAAGTGTTGTTTTTTTTAACACTTATCCTTGTGACTGCACAAAGATTGGACCAGAGTGTTGCACAGTTATTTTTTTCCCTTTATTGAAACAAAGTTTGGACAAATACTGATGTACAGCCCAATCTTAAAGAACATGTCACAGAGCATGTGACTCAAGTTCCTTGCGGTGTCAATGATGGTGGCTGTGCAAAATAAATATTTCTATTATAAAAGGAAATCCTGGGACAAGACTTTCGTGGAGGTAATTTCAACTCCCATGACTAGAGTTTTTGCCAAGAGATTTTGCCAAGTCCCGCCCTCCTCTCAAACATTGACAACTACGCCCATGGTCCAATAACTTCTCATTCGTGTGAATGCTATTGTCAGACACAGTTCCTACACTCTCAGCTCCAAGCGGAGTCAGAAATAAAAGGTGAAAGTGTAGAAGACAAAGTAGAATGTCGTAAAAAGGTTCAAAAACATTGGCGCGATACACATTCAGAACAGGTTAGAGATTATGAAAGTACTGAAATTCGAAAGTCTCAAAAAACTGATAGTAAAGCTCGCATTAGCAAAATGGAAATTATTAATCGGTGAAATAACGGAACAGCGAAAAGAGATTGAATATATGGACATAGGTGATATGACAGAAGTATGTAGATATTGTTCAGCTTTAAACTTTAAGTCGGAGACTTGTAGATCACCTAATTCGTGTTGCCATCAGGGAAAAGTAGTGTTTGTTCCCAATGAAGAGGCGTTTCCACGAAAATTAAAAGATTTGTTTTTTGGTGAAAGTGAAATCCACATACGCGAGTGTCAGAGACGTGAAGTGACTGGTGAGTAGCGCAGGCCGGGGGGGGTTAGCAAGCAAATTGAGCGGGGGGCGAAGCCCCTAGTAACATCAAATTTAAAATGGGTGCAAAGTTGAATGAACCTCTCCAAAATTTTACATGCACTGTATATGTGCTTTACATCTTATGCCACTCATTACATTCTATTAATTACATTCTGTTAACACTGTTGTTTTTGAATGGGACTCAGCTTTTTCAAAAATATGTGGTAAACAGACGTATGATAACTTCTTTGATGAAGTGACTAGAGCATTTCAAAATGCATTTCAATACTTTGAAACCATCCGAATATTACGCCATGCAAACAGTCTGCTAACTTGTTGAATATGTGCTTGCTTCGATGGGTTTCGTGAAAATTATTTCTTACAACGGTTCAGAATTTGTGAAGGCCAGATGGACTGGCTTTGGTGGTGCCACTGCTTTCTGTTTCGCCATTGTGGTCATCTTTGTCCTCTTACTCAGTGAAATTTCTTGGAAGTGAAATTACCAGCTCCTCTTATAGCCTTGCGGGTTTGTTCGCAGTTTATGGCTTCTTCAGGCCTTTCACTGTTGTAGCCTACATTTTCCTGCCAAGCCAAAGTTTAAATGTCTTCTTGTTGCTAAGCTGCATCCTTGATACTGCAGTTGAACTTGTAGTTTTGATTCTTAAGTTTTTTTTTTTTAAGGTGATCATTAGTTTGTGGTGTCCACTGTTACTTTAATTGGCGTGTATAAAACCCCAGTGAGGGATGACCTTTTATTTAAGCATGTGTGTGTTTTCTCCAGTCAGGCCTCATCATTCTTTGAGCTGGCTGCAGTTGTTGTGGCTTGGCAGCTGGGGCAACCTTATGTTCTTTCCCAGCTAGCTGAGAACAATTATACATTGCCCTCTTGGTGACTTGAGCAAGATGGCCTTCACCGTTGTGTTTTTTTTTTTTCCTTCCATGTTTTGGCTAAGTTTTGTATACAAATGCTAAATTAACATCTTCCAGGGTAGACATCTGTCACATGGAAGCTAAAAGTAGTTTAAATATTGTTTAGTCCATACAATGTGAACATGCCAGGGTTTAGGTGTGGTCCTGTACTGCTACAAGGCCACCGGAGCAGAGCGCCTTCTGGAGTCACCTGGTCAACATGCACAATAATTAGAGAGCCGTGGTGAAAGAAAGCCTGTCCTGGCAGGACCCCGAATATAAATACTGATGAACTGCTACTGTTGTGTGTTAGCCAGGGTTCCTCCCTGGCTTATGTTTAAATGTCTTTTCTTTGTTTGTTTTCGATTTATTTATCACAATCATTTATGTTAGGACTGTTACACAAAATCAAGACAAATAATAAAAATAAGCATTTTTTGTAAGTTTTGCTTATAATTGAGTTTGTGCATGCTTAGATTTGTTCTCTAATGTCCTTCGTTTTTTTGTGGGTGGTTCCCCAAGAGGCAGGGCCACCTGTCTATCACTGTTTAGAGGTAATCCCCAGCCCTGAAGGCTCATGGGAAATGCAGTCCCTCCCCATTCAATGAATGTGTTTGAAGGTTCTCCTTTTGTTTATTGCTCTTTCAGTGATTTTCATTACTTTCTGCAAGTGTTTAAAAGATTCTGATTTGTAGTTAAACATACTCGGTATTTGTAGGCAAATCCTCTTTGGTGTATTGAGCATTTTGTTTTTTTCTATTATTTTGTTAGTAAATCTTCAATTTTTTAAAGATTTTTGGTGAACTTGTCTCTACCTCCAGCTGGAGTTTTTACATTTATCACTCTGGAGAATCATGCTTCTTTTCCTTTTTAAAGTAGAGAAGTCTTCTCCCAGCAGCTCTCCTCAGCAGCACCCTGTGGAATATCGGGTCCCGCAGATCAGCAATTAGTGGCCTGTTTCTAAATAAATAAATAATTGACTGGCCGGTTTGATCTCCATAGGTGTTTGTGCTCGCGCAGCTACGGGAGGTTGGTGAGGTTTTTGGGGTGAGACCCATCTGCATGCGAATGTTCGGTCCATCTCAATTGGTTCATTAGCTTTCTTTGGTGTGCAGATATGGAGGCATATAAGCTGGAGTTGGCACAAGAAAATTAAAGAGAAATAAAAGGGAGAGTAAAGAAAGAGAAGGAAGGTTAATGAGAGGAACTGAGAGCAGCAGGCAGGAGTGAGCGAGAGAATGGGTGAGATGGGAGGAAGCAGGCAGACGAGAAGGTGAGCCTCAGAAAGGAGCGTGTGGACGACGCTCAGGAGGGTACCGAGATATCGCTCTTGTTGAGTGGCCATTATGCTCGGGGGTGCTCTCGCTAGGAGGACAGCATATCGGCGACTCCTTATGGAACACCAGAATGCTATGGGATTGTTGGCTGAGATATGGGCCAGAATAAAACATTGTCTGCGCCTGTTGGATGGACATCTGTCCATGCAGTGGGGCCCGATCAGGGTAAGACGGAGAGATGTCACCAGGGCTTTGAATTGTAAAGGATAGTTTCCTGCCTGTGTTTTTTAACCTTGTTTTTAAGGATATTTATTCGATTTTAACCTCCATGGAGTCGGACACTCATTTTTATCAAGTTATTTATTTGTTGAAGTTTTTTTGCATTGCACTGTTTATTTGGACACTTAAATTGATTGCTTAATGAAAGCACCAAGGTACTTTGCACCTACCCCTTACTATGTTTGTGTGTTATGTCCTCATTTGCTAGGCTCATCGCTCGGGTACATTGTCAGCGGTAGCGAGTTCAAGAGGCTGCCTAGAGCAACTGGGAGTGTGGAGCCAACCTACACCATCACACACCCAAGGAACCCAGTAGGGCTGCCCATTGGAGTTACAACTGCCAGGCAACCTTGTGGGTGTATACACAGGAATCCCAGCAGAGGCATTCTGTCTCTAGGGTGTGTTGTGGGAGAAAATACCCCAGTAAGGCAAGCTCCCTCTGTCCTTCCATTATGTCTTGTGGGCCACCATCCACCGATGTTCTGCGTCCATTATGAGGGCCCCAAAGCCCTGTAGCTGTTCAACTGACCCAACCAGGATGCCAGCCTATCCTACCTTTCTGTCACAGTGCTTAATTGGATCGATTTTCTGGTTTCAGGATTTTTCTTGCTTCTCGGATATTGAATTTTTCTTTAAAATTTGTTTGCTGTGGGATGCCTTTTCAGGCAAACTCTGCTGCCACACTTAACAGTTTGTTTCTTTCTTGAATTTCTGGTACATGTTTTATAAAGATTTTGTTCTGGACTTGTCTCATCCTGCCAGAGATTATGCGCTTCCACTCTCTACAGGTACATTTTTGTGTATTTTTTGTAATTTTTGGGACATTTACAATATATTTTGAACTTTTGAAGCCAAAATCCCTTTTAGGCCAGTGTAGGCTGAAGCAGGCCACTAGAGTTTGGTGTGAGGCTGCCTAAGGTAGGCATACTGAGGAAGACCCAGATCTAGTTTATAGGTCTTTACCAAGGCCTTTCTCTGTTATGCCATAATTGTATGATGTTCATCATAATCGGTGTCATTTTCTGACTTGTTAACTAATTGTTTTAGTTTATAGATACCCCAGAGCCTATTTTCCACACTCGTTCATGGGCAAAATGCTCACTTTAACTTATAAATTGTCTGTGGCCACGTAAAAAATATAAAAAAAAAGAAAAACTGAGCCTGGTCCAAGCAAACATGTGTGCAGTTGATATAGTAGGTGTATTTTATCTGACAAATTTTTCAGACTAAATAATTTGTGCACAGTGAAATGCCCTTTAGTCTGCTTTAAGTTTTTTTTTCCTTTCCCTTTTGTTTAAGAATGCAAGTCATTTTTTTTTTTTTTTTAAGTACGTAGTGATAAAAAAGGAATCACATTTCAGTGTAAGCTGCTACTGTTGCTCCACTTTACTCATGAGCTATTCTGCACTGTACTGTACTTGTTTTATGGTTTATGAGACTCCTTGTTGATCGGCTTGTGTTAAAAATGTGTTTGCTTGTTCATTTCATCACGAGTCTGCAGCAGGCTTCTGCTCTGTGTGGTGTGGAAGTCTGAGAAAATTCAGCCAATGAAGTGTTTAAGAGATGAAGTGTAACTCGGTCAAATGAAAATAAATTTGCATATAATATTATGCAGAGAAGACAATCCGTGAAAAACTCAACCCTCCACTCCCACCCATACGACTAGAGAGCCCGGCCTAAAATGGTTTCCTAAATATTTATTTCAGACCCCTTCACTTTCTGCACACTTTTTGGTGCTACAGATTGCATTTTAAATGGATACATTTGCCATTTTTGCCCATCTATCTCTACACTCCGTAACCGACAAAGAAAAAGTGAAAGCATGTTTGCTTTTTACAAAAGTTTGAAAGGTTTGCTTTAGTTGAACAGAAACGGTTTTGGTACGAGAATAGTGTTCTAGGGTTTTAGAACTGATTTTTCATTGCACAATTCTGTCCCCTCTAGTGTTACTTCAGATATTATTGTTAAGGCATTTCAAGTGATTTTAAATCCAAGGCAGTCCACATGATACAGATGATGAAGTGTTCTGCACTCAATTGCTGCATTCTTTTGGTAAGCTGTCAAAGGTGTTTACTCTGGATTGAAAATATAAAGAAAGTGGAACTGACTGCCATAAGCATTGTGGGCTTAGAGCTGCCTGTTGGCCCAGTGCTAGACTGAGGCCCTCCATAGGAAAAGAAGGAGATTAAAAAGAGAAAGACGACTTCCTAGTGTACTAAACGTTACACAGCCGGTGCTCCACTGTGTCTCTTGCAAGCTTTTGAATGTATTTACAAACTTTTCTTGACTTGTACTGTGCATTTCATTTTATTTATTTTATTGATGCTTTCATCTGAAGGAAGTTGCTACGAGGGACGTTCAAAATGTTAACACAACTTTTTTTTTTTTACTCTATTTATTAAGAATTTCCAAAACAAATGACATCACTTTTTCTACACAGTCACTTTCATTTCCGATGCAATTTTCCCAGCATTTTACCAAGTTTTTAATGCCCAATTACTGCTCTTCCCGCTTTCACCGTTTCCAATTAAAATATAAAAGTGAGGAAACTTTTTGAACGTCCCTCATAATATAATCAAAATGAACAGTATGGTGGTTTCTGTTTTAAAATAACTTGAGTGTTGATAGACTGTGAATCACAGACTTTAATTGAGTGGCTTGCATCTAACTACTCTACCATAAACAATGGAGTTGTAATGAGATGCTTATCCATCTGATGGGTTCTTCCATTTCTCAATTATTGAGGCCACTGCGCTCCTGGGAACACTCAAAGCTTTAGAAATGATTTTATCCCCTTGCCGTGACCTGTGCCTTGCCACAGTTTGATTATGGAGGTCTACAGAGAGTTCCTTGGACTTCACAGCTTGCTTTTTGATGTGACATGCATTGTGAATTGCTGGTATACGTGTCTTTCTAAACCATGTCCAGTCTCTTCAGTTTGCCACAGGTGGACTCCGGTCAAGTTCCAGACTCATCTCAGAGAGAATAAAAGCAAACGCGAGTGAGCTGAGCAACACCGCAACAGGCTCGATTACTTCTATGCAATGGGGATTTCAGTAGCTGATTTTTAATACATTTTTAAACTTTTCTGGAAACGTTATTGTTTATCGAGTGTAGAAGGTTGATAAGTGGAAATGGCAAATGTACCCATTTAAAAATCCATGAAGTGTGCAGAAAGTGAAGGGGTCTGAATGCTTTCCGAGTCCACTGTATGCTGTCTGGAGCGCTGTATATTCTTGAAGATCTTTGTACGTTCTCCCTAATGGCACGCCCCACTTCACCATTGTGTTTTTTTTGTTCCCTTTCCTGGTGTTTATGGCTGTTTGTTATCATCTGTGTGTGACTAATATATTCCGTGATAATCGGTTATCTTTTTTGCTTACTCCGTCGCAAAACAATTCACAGACTGTTCTAGTAATTTTTCACACTTGCAGCTCACTCTGGCAAAGCATACGTCTTGCATTTCTCTCTGAAACGTCATCCAAAATTCCATCACAAGACAAATTACTGGGATACGGGCATCCGTGCCAGCAGACAGGCCACCGCAGAGTAAAGACAATGGCACGACTAGAAGGAGGATTCTGTTTCTTCTTCTCTTGCAACCAAATTAGTGCACTTTATTTTTTTTTATTTTTTTATTTTTTTTGGTCTTTGTCCGCCTCAGGACCTTATTGGGAAACGGGACTGTCCTGCGTTGTGTGAATTACTAAGGCCAATGTCCTGGAGGGTCTTGTACTGTACTGCTGGTCACTGTGGGGGAAGTTTATTATGCACATGACAGCTGATGTAGTCTTTCATATATATTTATACAGAAACATTAAACACAATGTAAAAATTCCCGTTAGAATAGATGTATCTCCTAATATGAGCTGCACATACTTATGAACAAGATGCCTTCTGTCAATTTGAAGCTCTCTTTAAGATGGTATGCGTGATAAATAGCCATCAGAAGAGAGAGCCAGTGTGTGCCGTTCAGAATATAAACAGACTGAAAATAAATTAACTTGGTATTCTTGCAGTGACAGTTTTTAAATTTTTAACCTTTTGTGAAAGCAGCATTCTTCATCTGACTTTCATAAAGACCAATAAAAAAGCATAAAGCCTTACATAAATTGCATGTGGAGGCAGGAAGGACATGTAAACTCCACACTTGCCAATGCATGATGTGGGAATGGACCATACAAGTGGTCAGAAACTGACCCGGATTCTAGTGGTGCCAGCATGGAAGGTTTTGAAACATTTACCAAATGGAAGAGGGAGAAAAAAGTGACTGCGCAGGATGACATGTGTTTCATTTCAACAGTTAAACCATTTGGAATTTCTGCATGGATTAATTATAAAATGTGAGCTTCATCTAAATCACAATTCTAGACAAACCCATTCTGACTAAATTAGGAATACACACAGTTGTACTTTTCATGTCTTTGAGTGCTTGGAGTAATCGTACGCATTGTAGACTGGCAAAGAAAGTGAATATTTGTGTTAATGACTTCTCTTGAAGCTAAGTGAAGAAGGGTATTTGAATTAAGGAGAAGAGATTTCAAATGTTAGTTGCCCAGGACCTTTAAATAAGGACACTCAAAGCCTGGTTACTGACAAATCTGTTCCTCTCAAGAACACAACAACGGTCTCAGCACCTTAGAAAGATGTATTATAGGTGCATGAAGCTAGAAAAGGCTTTGGGTGTTCCTCAATCCATGGTAAAGAAAAAATGGTTGACTACAGGAGAAAGTTCAGGACAGTAGCAACTCTCCTGTAAAGATTTCCCTAAGAGCACAAAAGGCAGCCCTGAAAGAGAAGGGTAATAGCAGTAGACCGCCAGAAAAGTCTATAAACTGTGAAAGTCTTTGTTCATGTGTCTACGTTTCAACATAACACTACACAAGAATGGTGTCCATGGATATGGATGCCTTGAAGAAAACCACTACTGCCAACAACAAACATTACAGCATGTCACAGGTTTGCCCAAAACCACCCAGATGGTCCACAACAGCTTGTGTGAAAATGTTCTGTTTACAGATGAGGCAACTTTTGGGCACATCAGCACTGAAACCTGATCCTAACTGTAAAACATTTTAGAAGGAAAATCATTGTTTATGCCTGCTTTGCTGCCAGGATTTCATGCAATCATTAAAGGAACAATGACTTCAATGGTTTATCAAGACATTTTACAGGTGAATGTAAGGGCTGCAGTCCATGACCACAGGCTTAAAAGAGGTGGGATGGTTCAAGAAGATGATTACCCAAAGCACACAAGTAAATCCACTAAAGAATGGCTGAAAGATTTGTAGTTTGGAATAGCCAAGTTCGAGTCCTAACATCAAACCGACTGAGATGCTGTGGCTGACCTGAAGAGGGTTGTGCAGTCAAGGCAACTCAGACATTGAAAGGGAGGAATGGCACAACATTGAGGATGAGTTTTGGACAAACCAATACAGGAAATGCTTGGTGGAGGCCGTTGCTTCAAAAGGTTGATTTATTAAAAGCAAGGGCTCACTTTCTTTTCCCAGCCTGCACTCTGAATTATTACTTAATGTACTCAGTATAGACATGAAAGGTCCAGCTGTTTAGACAGCTCTCGTTTGTCTGTAATTGTGACTTAGATTAAGATCAGACTACCTTTTATTGGTTGTAAATACAGAAATCCAGTCAATTCCAAAGGGTTCACATGCTTTTTCTTCCAACTGTAAGTGTGCTTTGTATTAGTTCTCAACAGAAGGTAGCCATGTTCCAGTAATTCTCTTGGCTCATTTCATTACCCGAGGCTGAGCAGGTGTTGTACCGCAGTGTTACTTACCTTGCCAGTTTTTACTCTTCTCTGCACCTAGAAGTCTTTTTAATACTGCAAGCTGAGAAGATGCAGCAGAAAAGCCAGTGTGTGTTTAGCTGCAGAAGAAGACATAATTTGCAGCCAGTCTAAGGTTTTTGCCACCGAACCATACTTAATCTTTTGTGACCTTAACCACAATTCTTACTCTTTCTTTTCAGATTATTGGCTGCTTAGTGAAAAGAGAACCAGAAGGTTCAACTGAGCGCTACACTCGTTGGATTAACCAGATGACCCAGGAGCAGCTTCTCACACAGGTGAGTGAAATCCTCTCCAGTTAAATGAAAAGATCTTGATTTGTGATGTGCTGACACGCAGCGGGCAGAGTGTGTGTCAGGTAGTACTGTCTACTGGTGTGTGTTGAAGTAAAGTGAAAGTTGTAGATGTATTTGCTACCTTGAAGGCACAGAGTTCCTTATGCACGTGCATAGGCTGACACTGAACAGTAGCTTATACTGATGCCAAGCTTTCAGCAGATGGCATAGTCCAACAATGTTAAATAATGGATTATGTTCTGAAAATTTTAGCAAAACATTTTTCTTCCTCTTATAATTAGTAACCGTGTAGTCGTTATCGACTCGGTGCATGTACTCTCAAGCACAGCATCTCATCTTTGTTTTTAACAATCACAGAAAGCTCACGAACATGATTATAAGAGAGAATGTGGAAGAGATGTTCAGGGGTGAACAGATTGTAAATGGATATGGTAGTCCATTGGGCTACAAGCTGTGCAAACCTGGCAGTCCAGGTACGCTTTCTGGTAGCCCAGCTTTGTATACAGGACAGCATGCAACTTTCTACAGCATTGTTTCTTTGTAAGGATTTGTTTTACACAAATGCACAGCACTCGTCTGCCACAATATAAATACATTTTCCATCTTGGAAGAAAATATTTTAGCAAATAGATGATTTTTAAAATATGATATCCTGTTGATGTGTGGTCTGTTTCCAAAGTACTAAAAAAATATTTTATCAGAA
Source organism: Polypterus senegalus (assembly GCF_016835505.1). Lineage (NCBI taxonomy): Eukaryota > Metazoa > Chordata > Cladistia > Polypteriformes > Polypteridae > Polypterus > Polypterus senegalus. The sequence goes on from NC_053170.1 coordinate 97,434,835, forward strand.
TGAGCTGAAATAATGCATTAATATTGTATTCACAAATATGTTTTCAGGCCTAATTTAGGTCCTACCCATTAGTTTCTCTTTCAAAACCATCATCAGTTTGACTTTCAGGGTAATTGTGAGGTACAGTATGACCACCTTCACAGTGTCTTGTACCTATAGGTGACCATAGCCAGTGATCTGTGAGTACAGGTGCATTCAAATGTGTCACATGTGGACCATTAAAATAGTTCTCATGTTAGTAAGGTTTAGGTCTGAAAAGGCATCTTCACACTCTGCAGTGTTTGGGCTAATAGTAAGGAGCATTTTCACAGTCTCCAGCATACCTGTTACATGCCCAGAGTAAATATCGCTTAATGTTGAGCATCTTATTTTTATGACATTCCTCTCCGTGACTACATAAGGAAAGATCTGTTTGTAAAAGAGTACAGCCCTCTGATTTCAAAAGGTTCATGTCCATTTCCTAAGGCTGAACACTTTGTGACAGGAACATTCACATGTGATCAGCAAGCTGCTGAATATTTTGGTCATTTTCTTGGCAGTAGAGACAAGTTACCTGTTGTATCAGTGTGCATTTTGTGTCTCCAGATTGTACATTTCATGAAATGATTCGGCACTGCATCAGCATTTGTTCGATATCACAGGCTGAACAGTAAACAGTCTGATGTTGCTGTGCTTTCTCAGATTTTCAGTCCTAAAATTTCGTTTTTCCTGAAAGCAAAGGACCACTTTTATATGTGGTGTCTGGTTGCTTTCTGCATGCAGCACAATACATTCTGTGACTTGGTTGTGATGCTGTTTAGTCTCTGCAGTCATTGCTACTTTGCAGAATATCCTCCGTATTCAATCTACTAAAAAAAAATTATTTCCAATTTTTGAAAAGGCATTTTCTTTTTATATTTGTCATAATGCTGCTTGTAATTAATTCCTTCCACTTGTATCTGGTATTGAAGCAGTAGTAGTGCCTATAATAAAAACCTTCTCCAAGCACACTTGACCACAGACTAGGCCATGGGTTCACCTTCCAATAGGACAATGAAGCCAATACAAAGCAAAGACATCAGAGAAGTGGCTCAAGTCTGGCCAAGTCTGTGAATGTTCTCAAGTGGCCCAGCTATAGCCCAGTCCTGAACCCAATTGAAGATCACTAGAGAGACCAGAAAATAACTGTCTACTAATGGTCTACATCCAACCTGACAACACTTCAGAGAATCTACAGACAAGAATGGCAGAAAACCTCCAAATTCAAATGTGCAAAGCTTGTTGCGTCAGACGCAGGACGACTTCTTCCAGAGGGTGCTGGGTAAAATGTCTGAATACTTGTGTCAATGGGATATTTCCATTTGTTACTTTTCATACATTTGCAGTGAAATCTAAAATCCACCACCACCTTTACAAAGTCACTTCATGGTAGTTCTGGCCTTATGCGGTGTGTCCTTGTCCAGCTGAAATGTGAATTTCTGACCCATTTTCAGCATTTTAGCAGATGCCATCAGGTGGTTCTTCATAATCTCTATGTTGGGATGGTGGTGTTTTGGTGATGGGCTGTGTTGGGTTTTCTGCAAGCATAACGTTTGTCATTTATGGTCTCATCTGATCTGACAAACAAGTTTGTTACAGGATCCTTCAGGAAACTTCAGTTAGGACTCCAGCTGGACCATTTTGATAAGTGCCTTCCCTTCCCTTCACCTTCCCATATTGGCTGCTTGTGTGCAATATCTTTGATATTGTTGGGTGATGCACATCTTCTTCTCTGTTGGCTATTGAACTCTGTAGGTCTTCCTGTGTTGCCATTGGATTTCTGGTAGATTCCATGACCAGTGGGTTTCTCTCCTGTTCATTTTGCGTTGATGACTGCCCTGATTTTGGCAGAACGCGGGTGGTGCCATGCACTTTCTGCTTCTTTATGATCGATGTAACATTTCTTTGAGCTATCCTCAAAGACATGGAAATGATTTATATCCTCTCACCTAACGTGCATCTTTCCACAATGGATTTGTTTTGGAAGGTCTTTTAAACCCATGCTGCTTTCTTTGTGTGTGACTGCACTTGCAATCTAAAGGAACGCCGTGAGCAGCTGCTTTTATTTAAGTTAACCAAGTTAATTGCAGTGATACCAATTAAGTTCATATGTGATCTTGAGGGCAATTGGATATTTCTGTGGTAGTTTAAGTGAAGCTATACAGTATTAAAGGGGGTGCACACTTTCAAATATTTTATTAATGTAAGACACATTTTAGAACTATTTTTTCATTTTGAAACGATTAAGTATTGTGTGTAAATAAGCAGGAAAAAAATACAGTGGGGGAAATAAGTATTTGAACCCCTGCTGAATTTATGTTTGCTCACTTACAAAGAAATCATCTTAATTTTGCCAGTGAACATCGGGGACCGTTTGTGTCTTCTTGAGCAGGGGGACCTGTAAAGATGTCAATCCATTACAGCGTAGTGTGCTACCTTGGTGACTGTGGTCACAACTGCCATTAGATCATTAAGAATCACCTCCTGTGTAGTTTTCGGCTGATCCCCCACCTTTCTCATCATCATCATCCTCACCCCATGAGGCAAGATCTTGCATGGATCTCCAGACAGAGGGCAATTGATAGCCATTTTATATTTCTTCCATTTCCGAATAATCGCACCAACAGTCGTCACCTTCTCACCAAGCTTCTTGTTGGTGGTCTTATAGCCCATTCCAGCCTTGTCCCCTGACGTCCTTTGACAGCTCTTTGGTGTTGCCCACGGTGGTGGAGAGGTTGGAATGGAAAAAAATGATTCTGTGGACAGGTGGGCTTTATATACATAAACGAGTTGAGATCAGGAGTATCTGTGATTGATTGATTGTAATCTGTGTGCCACATGGGCACACCGCCAATCTGTGGGAGCCAGAATTCTGGCTGGGTTGTAGGGGATTAAATCCTTATTTCTCTGAATGATATGCAAATCAGTTTATAACTTTTAGGTAATATGTTTTTTCTGGATTTTTGGTTGATATTCTGTCTCTCTCCATTAAAATTAAACTACCATAAACACTGGAGACAGTTCATTTCGTTTAAGTGAGCAAACTTACAAATTCAGCAGGGGATCAGATACTTATTTCCTCCATTGTATGTATTAGCTGTATTTAAACTCTAGGCTTAACAAAACCTGAGAATTGTTAAAGGTGTACATTCTTTCTGTATCCACAGTGTGAGTGTGTGTGTATTATATGTATAATAATTTTTGGGTTAAATTTTAAGAGGAAGTTGTCGAAGTTTGTGGCAGCAGATCTACTCTGCTGCCCTAAGCATGTGCTCCTTTATGCAAATCTTGCAACCTTCGCTTTCTGTTCCTTTCTCCCTTAAAATTTGTTTTCTGGCTTTTTTCATATTTTGTTTTCATTTTATTCTCTGCCATGACAGGCTGCTTTCTTTTCCTGAGACACTGCTGTATTGAAGTTAGTAATTCTGCCAGCTAGTGGAGTGTTTGCTGTCAACCGACTGTCAGCTAACTGAAGCAGCGACTTTGTCAAATCTGCATTCTTATTAGTGAAAACTCGCCTCTGCTGGCAGAGAGGCAACTGAACTCCGTTTGAGACTGGAGGGAAACGGCTTTAAATACTCTTGAAGTGATGCAATTTGCAACAAATTGTAAACGATTGCAAACATTCAATGTCTCATAAGATGGGTGTTTGCTTCTGAGACCAACCAATTAAATGTCAACGATCTTCAGATGACAGTATTTTGGAGTAAGTTAGCTTTTTTGACACACATAGCTGTGCAGTGCTGCTTAGGTTGACCTTTAACAGATGTGCCAAAAGTTAGTTGCTGAAACTATGAGTAAGAGATCTTTGTTCCCAATCTTCTCAGTAACCATCATATTTTTGTGATTATTGAGAAAACAAAGCTGTTGCGTGGAAGCAGCCAAGTCACATGATGCCAAGGTTCTGGCTTTAGCTGAGCAGATTGTCAGTGACTTGAGAAAGCAACTAAAGTATCTGCAAAGACTTTAAGTAGGAAACACTGTGGTTGTGATAGCCAGTACTGTTGGTATCGGAGTAGCCTGTCATTCTGTACTCCTCTGAGGGAAAACAACCCATAAGCCACCAAGATAAACTCATGTTAGAGTGGACTTTCTGCACATATTGTAGATTTTGTTTTTAAAAGGATACATTTGCCTTTTTTGCCCATTAATCATCATTTAATAACCCATAAGAAGTGAAAAGCATGTTTTCAGAAAGGTTTGCAAATTTATTTGCAGTAATGATTATTCCGACAAGTCTTAATTAACCTCTACTGGGACCTTCTTTTTCACCTGAATATAAAGGTAGAGTGTAGTGTTGTGAAATATAATCTGTACCATAAAGAGAAAGAGACACAAGGCCTTCCCAAGCCAGGCCGTGCTTCTTTATCCTGTCTGGAGAAGGCCTGCATCCCAAAGGGCTTAGCCCTTCACTCCATTGGCCTGTCGTGGCCTTGCAAGCCCTAAAAAGGGTCTGTACCTCAAAATCAACTTTATATATCCCAAAACATCAAGGAAAAGAAAGCCATAAAGACCTTTGGTTGAAGAGAGGATATCCAAAAAGTCTTTATAAGTTAAATATTTTTTACAAAAAAAAAAAAAGAATTGCCTTAAAGGCTCACACAGAAGCTACAAGGAGTTGCTATAAAGCAATCCTAAGCGACCGTGCCCCAAAACATATAATCGGAAAGAGAAACCCCAAAAACAGAACAGAAAAAGTCTGAATTAGCCGTCCTAATTTGGCACATTTGTAAGAAATGTAATGATTTACTTCATGAGGCAGGGCCACACTGACGTCACTGCATCTGGGACCACCTGTCATGGTTCGGACTGGCTCACGTCTGTTTTTTATGTATTCAGTTTTTTTGTTGTTGTTAAGTTTCCTTCTTTCACACAAGTTATTCTTCTCTGATCTTACTTTTTTGACACAGAAGAAAGGTAAGAAAGTCACTTAGATACATAATACATTAAATAATATCTAATAACAGTATTAACAAAATAATTAATAAACAAGAAAAGTAACAAAGCACAAAATAAGCCAGGAAGTAAACCCTAGCAGTGACAGAACACCACCCATTTCCAGCATTACCACCCAACTAAGACCCTTTCACTCATTAACATGAATGAGTTAACATGAATCAGTTTCCTTTTTTTGTGTAATTTTGTGTTTTGATGCATAATTTAATGCATCATCTGAGAACAGTGCCATCATAGTGTTCCCTTTGTATCTGAAATGTGTGCAGTTTAGTACTCACTTTATTTTGGTGTTCTTTTTATTTTTTTAAGTAAGTATCTTTGACTTTCACTGTTGCATTCTGGGCAAACTTGTGGCTCACTCAGATGAATTGCTTGCTTTATATGGTGACTTTTGTGATTTTTACAAAGAACTGATTAGCAAAATAATTCACGGTGCAGTGAGTTTCTATTTATATAATAGCAGGCGCAGATTGTACTGTTTCTAAAATGACACATCCGAAAAACTACAAAGACAGAAATCAAAGCCCTAATATTATAGTCTGTGTGGCCCCTTGTTAATGGTATTTCTTAATCTGGTTTACTAATAAATCATACATTTAAAGCCCCGTCACATTACACAACTTTTTTCCAGCGATTTTTCAGTCGCAGACTTCGTTGACTTAATCTTGGAGGCAGTCGGCGGCACACTACTATGAGGGCTAGTCGTTTAGTTTGACATCCCCAGTGCCTCGCTTCGGTAAAGTTAAACCTGTTTGATTTTGTCCTCAGTTGTAGAGGTGGGCTCTGTGTGCATGAGAGCAGACCACCATTGAGTGCTCACCCAGAAGTACAATACATACAACAGAGCTAAGAGGCACAAATAACACAGGTGTTTTAGACCTCGCAAACAGTAGAGCAGCTTGTTTTGCGGATATCCATAGTTTAATGAACAGTGACAGAAAGGAAAAAGGGCCGGGTTGTGGCTGACGTTGACATAGCTGTACAGGCTTTTTATGTCATAGGTATGTGGTCTGGCAGCACTTTTATTGGCGGTCAGAAAAAGGGGCAAGATTGTAATGTGTATTGTGAAATTGCACTGGAAAGCCATCATGGGGTTGGTTGTGTAATCTGACATTCTCAGATGAGATGATCAGTAACTGCGATCATCAGGTTTGGAAAAAGTTGTGTAATGTGATGGCAGCTTGAAAATGTTAATCCACAGGTCAAAAGGCTACTCAAAAACTGCTCATTCTGACAATGTCGTTAGTATTTTTACAGTCGGGTAATGTGACCCTGATTTCATCTTACTGTTGGGACCTCTCCTGTGTTTCAAGTGGCCTCAGTTCAAGTCAGTGCACTTTATTTAAAGTTTCACATGAAGCAGTGATATTCTGATGCTCAGAGAATGGACAGAATAGTAAATCCAGAAAATGAAAGTGAAACCTGCTAATGAATGCTTTCTGTAACAAAAATGAAAGTACTTTAATTTCCTACAGCTATTTAACAGTGTTTCAGCAAAAAATACACGTTTTGCACATTATGAGCGTATGACTTTAACGACCTGATGTGTGTATTATATGATGCGAGTAACGTGAGGGTTTCTTCGAGGGCTTTTTTAATACTATTTGTTTTTCTCCAGCATTGGTCATCTTTGGCTTCCATTTTTTTCAGAAACAGTACCGTAGATCCTGGAATACAGGCCGACCCGGTATATTAGCCGAACCCCTTCTCTACCTACTAAATTACATGTATTTGCCGATGACCGGTATTTAAGCCGACCCCCTTCTCCAAGCAAAATTTTCTAAGTTTCCTTAAAAGTGTCTCTTCGGGTATATTTATAATGTTTATCGGCGAGAATTTGAGACTGACGGCATTTTTGATATATAATATAATGTGCATAATTTACCAAAACACCAATAATTTTTCTAATGTACTAACTAAAAAGTTATAAAAAGTGCCTAGCCTACTTCGATTAAGCTAGGAGCATGGCGGCGCGCATGGTCGCAGCGGCTCAGGGCTCTCCTTCCGATCGGTTCGGCGAACATCCGCTACACCATTCAGAACCTTATAGACTTCGGTGTCCAGAGCCAGACATCTGTTTCGAGTGTTTTTCATCACACGCACAACATCCCAGACAACATAACGAGACCAGCGGGCTCTCCGTCGATTGTTGTCGGGTCTAGGAGACGACACAGACGGAGGAGGGAAAGAAAGCAGAAGCGGGGCTGCAGATCCAGCGTTATGCTAAAGCTAAAAACAACCATACAAGCCCTATACAGAACTTTTTTCTGCACTGAAGGAGCTGCTTTTAATCTCATTGTAGATGCGTATAGTGACAATAAAAGGCATTCTATTCTAGAAACAATTTCATACTGTACTCACCATTTAATTTGACATCTTTGGGCTGCAGGAAGGGAGGAGATATTTCCACACAATGTCCATCTTCATTTCGATTGCGATCGCTTTCTTTTACCTTCTCTTCCTTCCTTAGCAATTATGTGTCTTGCTTGCTTGGTCTTAATGAATTATATATATATATATAGGTAAGGTAAATCACTGCAATGACGGAAATTACATCCACAAACACATGTATCTGGGCTCCGACTGACGCTACTAACGCTCTCGGTTGTTTGTTTACAATCGCGCAAGCGGATACACGTGACCGCATCCGTTTCGTAACGCAAGATGTTGATCGTAAATCAAAACAAAAAATTTCATTTTAAACTTCCCGATAATTTATTATAAATTTTATTAATAAAATCAACAACTAGAACACTTTTTTGAATAAATTCTTTATTTAATTTAAAGTACCAGCATGCAAAGTTACTTCTTCATCTGAAAGATGGCTCTGTGGTTTCGTCATTATTTACTTCCGTATTCATCGGCAAAACCGGCATTGCGCTGGAAATCTTGAATCTGAAACGATACTCGTTGTATAAACCGACCCCCAAACTCCAAGCCAAAAATCTAGGACGAAATTCTCGGCTTATATAACGGGATCTACGGTATTAGTATTTTTCACATCAAAAGTTATTTCTTCACAAACATGCTTATATGTGCATTTGCCACATGAAGTTGTGTTCTAAAGTTAAGCACTTTATATCAATAAAAAAAAATAAAAATCTTCCCCGCATGGCACTTTACAGTGGAAGGCACAGGGCACAGACTAAAAGCTTCAAACTTACCAAGTATGTCCATTTTTCAAGCCAAGGGTTGTCGGATGTTGATCTGTGCCTTTCACGTTTCCAATGCAGGTTTGTGACAATAGAATTTAGAATGCAACATAAAGCACTAGTGGGCGCAATATTTTTAGAAAATAACGTTTTAGAAAACAATTTTGCAAATGCACATATGTCAATTTATTCATATTTATATAGCACATTTAAACCAACATAGTAATGCTGCGGCCAAAGTGCTTTACAATAATAGAATAAAAGAAAAATAAAAAAAAAACGAAAACAATAAAACATAAATAGTAATAAAATACCATGTTTGTGAAGAAGTAACTTGGCCTTGAAAAATACTGAAGTTATCCTTAAATTGTGTTCCTCATAAAAACATTAGTTTAAATATTTTTTCAGTCATCGCTACACATGAAGTAAGTAACGCATTAAGAAAAAAGAAAAACAATGAAAACATTTGAGGTGGAGTGTTCCTTTAATGCAATTCGGTGTTGTGAGAGGCAGATTCCTAGGGTAGCAGCATCGGACACAAGGTGGATACCAACTCAAGGTAAGCGTCACACAGGGCTAATCAAGAATCGTCAATCGGCCAAACGAAGAATGAAATTGGAGGACCTAGCAGAGGTTCAGAGAATTACCCAGTTGTCATATTTGGCTGCAGCAAATGAAGGCCTCCATGACTGCGTTTTCCCACCCAGGTTTTGCTGCAAGCTGTTTGGCAAAAAGCTCTTGATAGCACAGGGTGTCCTTTGTTGCCATAAATTAATGCAAATGTATCAGTAGCTGTGAGTAGGTTTTGATCTGAAATGGTGATGAGTTTTTTTTTTTTTTATAATATATCATTATAACAGTTCTTGTTCTAAATAATTTTTTAACACATTAAAGGATGTTGAAGGTTTTGAGTGTAGCGAGTATTGGATTTTAAACCTATTATGAGTGTTCCCATGAAGCCTGTGATTGTGTTTTGTTAGTTGGCCTTGAAGTGTGATCTGCACAATCGTATTTCCAAGGCCATCTCCCTGCATCCCACTCTTTGTAACACAGAGCTGATGCTTTGTTCTTCACATCTGCTGAGCCTTCAAAGTACTTTCCAACCTACCTTCTTGCCCCCAAACCACTGAAATGCCCATCTTTATTTTAGTTGGAATTTTAAAGTCAATGTGTCTTCAGATCTCACCCCACTCTTTGAAAATGTCATGAGAAATGAATGAGATTTTTTTTCCTTCGCTCTAGTTTATCAATGAGTTTTTTATTCCATTCTTAATTCACTACTTTTTTTTTTTTTTAATTTGTTGACCCCCAGGGGGAAAAAAAATCTCTCTCTTGTGGTCTTCTGCCTTGCAGCATTTATTCTTTCCCCATAGTGCTATTGAACGGATTCCAACTCTTTAAATAGTCCTCTAGCAGGCCTGTGTGCATGTCTAGCCCCTCTGACAGCGGGCCAGCTCTCCCTGATGTGGGAAGATGAAAGTGCTTGTTTGCAGCCCGCAAGCAGGGTGCAAAAGTTGCACAACGGCTCTTTGTTGTCATAAAGCTTTGCTGCCTGCTGGCAACTTCACAGATAACGTGTCAACATGTAATGGAGGCCCAAAGCAAATACAGCACCTTATTTTCATGCTGTATGGATTTGGAAGGCGCCATTTCATGGTACATCAGGGTCACATAACAAACAATTATTAAAAACTCATTTTGCAAATCCTTCCAAGGAAATTGTTGAACAGTACAAAAATTCTCCCGACAAAATATTGATTGGTGAAAAATTTGGACCTTTACCCCTTTGTTACTTTTGAATGACCTGTGATTGGGGGCTGCGGCTACAGCCCTTAGAAAATGTATTCACCCCCTTGGAAGTTTGGACATTTTATTGTTACACAACATTTAAGTGGATTTAAATTGTCATTTTTGACAGTGATCAACAGAAAAAGTTTTTAATATTAAACTGAAAAACAGATCACTGCGAAGTGGTTTAAATAAATTACAAATTTTACACACTAAATAACTGATTGCACAAGTTTGATGACAGGTCTTAGTTTATAGCAACAAGCAAGGATACTCTGACTTAGTGAAGATAGTAAAGAATCTTCTTCTCATTGTTCTTCCATAGCTATTCCTATTTTTATAGGCGGGGTGGGGGTCACCATTTTCTTGACTAGACTTTCCAATTAAGGTTTTGATGCGATTTTTACGACTGGATGCCTTTCCTGATGCCAAGTAATCTACTCTGTGTATATAAAATTCTAAGCCTAAAAGTGCAACGGTGACGTTTTTATGTCACTTTTTTCATCACACTTTAAATTGGGCTTATTTTAAAACCTATATGTTTATCATTCTTTTCAGAATTTATCAAACTTTAATGTGATGTTGTTAGATTTTCAGATTCTTATTCCATTTTTAAATTATAAACTAAAAAATATCAAGAACTCACGTCTGTTCCGAGAAATTTAACCAAAATAAAAGACAAAAAGTAGGACAGCTGCCGTACAGGCTTTTAAATGTTCGAAGTGCCATGTGAGACGCAGATCACATGGCATGGCACGGCAGCAGCAAGCCAGCACCTGATTGAGCAAAGAGGAGGTAAAAAAAAAAAAAACCTGTATTTGTTTCCCATTGTATCAGTGTTTAAGAGGGGGTTTCGGAGGAGCGACTGCATCTCCTTGGGATGCGTTCAGCCCCCCTCCACAACGCAAGCAGCAGAGACACGAAGTGGCTGGCGAGCGAAGCAAGAGGGGGGAACTCCCTAGTTATTTCATAAACATTTGAGAATACTTCATCAAAATACATCTTCACTGAGAGAACTGTAGGTATACGAAACAAGATAAACGATTACACCTTTTGAATTTGCATTTTAGGTATAAAAAGATGAGGCTGTGTGACCATCCTAAAGAGAGACGGGGGGTTTTAGCGAGTCGCTCCACTCGGAACTTCATACAGTTAACTTGAATTGATAGACCCTGAAAACTCTTTAAAATAAATGATCAAAATATTTTGCACAAGAACAACACTCTAATCCTGGGAGATATAAAGAGCCTAAAAGTTAAGTGAAACTAGAAATTGCCACCTCAAAGGGAAATTGAGTTTATTAACCTAAATTTGAATAAACAAAACAAATTCCAAAGCTCAGGACTTCACTAATTCGTAACAGAAGTAACCAACTGTTTAACTAGCTTAAGACAGACGGGTGGGACACCCACAAGACCACAGAGACTGAGCAGCACCTCCTGATATTGCTCTGTTGTTCATTATTCTATCCCTACCTAAAAGAAAGAAGCAGAGCTCGGTGTAGGAGCCTGAGTATCATTAACACAGGGTGGTGCAGGGAAACTGGAAATTTTAGAACTAGGTGTTGGTAACCCCGGGGCGTTGGCAGTTGTTTGGGACCAATGCAACCTCGTTTAGAACTCCTTGCCATTAGTTATAATGGAGCAGTGGATTGGTGCACAGCGAGCGTTTACTGTGAAAGCCTTTTATAAGAATGGTGATAGTGGGCCTGCTGCACAAAGGGAATTTCTGCGTCATTACCAGTTAGGATGTCATGATTGTGTCCCGTCTGCTGATTCGATTACAACATGGGTGCCTTATTTCGAAGAAACGGGTTCAGCCTTAAAAGAGAAGTCCCCAGGTGGAGCCACTTTGCATATGGCCCGGCAGTAGATGGCAGTTATTCCACAATTGTTCGGAAGGCGCATCATTTCACGCAGCAGTGACATTCCATGGCCTCCGAGATCCCCAGATCTCACTGTTTGTGATTTTTAGTTTTTTTTTTTTTTTCTGTGGGGACATCTTAAAAGCCAAGTATACTGCACATGTCCTGCAACCATTGCTGAACTAAAAAGGAGGATTGAAGAGGAAATCGCTGGCATTCCTCTTGACATGTTACGTCAAACAATGCAGAATTCCCACAACAGGCTGTCGGAATGTGTGCAGAGAAATGGACAACACCTTCAACATTTTTTCTTCAAAGCATAAAATGAATATTGAATGAATATTGATTACCATAATTAATTGCATATCCTGTACAATACATTTCATCATTAAATTTTGTATTGTGTATATTCGTACATTGAACTTCAATTGAAAACTTCCCGTTTCCCTGCACCGCGCTGTATATCAACCATAGTATCTAACTAATGAAAATGGGCAGAGCCAAATCTGGGTTATGGTTGAAAACAGACGGAGAAGAGCAGCCATTGGGCTGCCAAGGTGTAACTCTAACTGAATAGTAATTAATGTACTGTTGTCAGCTGAAAGTCCAGTTCTTATTAAAACCTTTTCTAAAGTGTCCTAATTAACCTTCCTGAGTATTAAATTTCTTTCTTTCAAACCAAAGTATGATTTTGATCTTGGGACCTTGGATGGGTGATGGTGTGCTGTTACATGTTCTGTAATTGCTATTTCGCTCTTGATGCATCTGTCATTAAAATGATGCCAGTGGTGCCATACCTTGAGTTTTCAGTTGGGTGTTGTCGATGCAGCCACTGTCTCTCCTAAAGGGTTTTACACTTTTACAGCTTGTGTTTCTTTATCAAGAAATCGATGAACTCCATTAATTTGCTGTAGGCCTTTTGTGGATCAGATGCTGTTGTGGCCATGTTTGCATTTGGTGGGAACCTAAAGTCCCTGAAGGTCTTATAACATGCAGTTCGTTTTGCTGTGGGATACACTGTGCTTGTCAATGTTTAGCCTCATTCTCTCTACTGGGTGCCTTGCACTCCATCTTGCTGTTTTCTGGGCTTCACTGAAGTAGTCACGGCCTGAGGCTACTTTGTGTTTTGCTATGCTTCACTTAGTTTGTCCGTGCTTTTGCTACGTTTGACTTCTTTGTACAGCTGTATAATCTACTACTCTGTCACTTTGGCCTGCTGCTGCCAGTCCTGTCGACTTTAAGGCAGTGCTTTTAACTTGGAGTGTCACGTTCAAGATCGCCATTTGCCTCTGAGCTTGTGTTCCGTTTGAATACTCTGTTTGACCCCATTGTGTGCAGCAAATACGTAATAATTAGTATATCGTTAAACGGTTGAGCTGTCATATATTTGTATTTTTTTTTTTTTTTTAAATATTTGCATGTAGATTTAAATTGCATTTATCCACACACATATATATAAAGTGCTTTAGCTTGCCTTTGCTGTAGTATGCAGTATATAAATTGTTAGTAGGATATCCCCTTTCAAGTGTGAGCATCCAGATACAAACCATAAAACGCAAAAGAGCTGAGTATCAACCTCTAAATATGCGAGAACTTGTCAGAATATTCTGGAAGAGAGAGAGAGAAGAGGTCTATGGGATATCTAAACCGCATTTAAACAGTAGGATAAAGAAGGGCCTGCCTTGTGCCCAGTGGTTTCTGGGATAGACTCCAGCTTCACCGTAGCTCTGCTCATGATAAGCGTTTTTGGAAAATGGAGCAAAATGGAAGGACGTAACACTCCCTGCTGCCGTCTGTCTGTTTTAACATCTTAATGTTTTCTTGATGGAATTCATCCAGCCGTCCACACTTTGATCTATGGCTGAAGATCCAAGACCTCTGCCACAGACCAGAAACATCACCGCTTTCCTGGGGGTGAAGCCTTCCTTTGTCTTGACAGCTGTTTGTTTCATGAAGATTAAGCACTAAGGAAAGTCGAGCAAGGCCCAGTTTTTCTGTAATATTTGAGACGTTTGTCCTTTGTTTCCAGTTTTTTGGTGTCTGTGTGTTTTTGATATGGCAAATTGTCAGTAAGAAAACAACCTGCTTTTTATGGAAACTGAGCACTCAAAAGCTGAAGCGTAAAGGATTATGGTGTGAATTTTTTATTTGCTACCAAATATAGTCCTCCCCTTCAAAATGTTTATTATTCTTTGTGCTGAAGTGTACTTTGTAGTGTTTATGTCGGTTGACTCACAGACTGAGGACCCTGTTTATGCCAGAATATTAGTTATGCCTCCAGTTTACGGTGATATCAGCGTTCATTTGAAAGGATGCACGAAGCCTATTAAGGCCGGAGTGCGTAAAGAGCTGGGAGCACAGACGAGTGCTTCAGGAGGGTGCAGCTTTAAACCTACAAATGTTGTTAATCATCATTCTGCTTACACAGCTGCCCTGTGACCATTGCCACCTAAAGTGCCAGGGAAATAAATCCTTCAGGACGTTGTTTTGTTTATACTACAGATCTGTTTTTGCAATGTGTGAGTGAAACATTTGACAGGAAAAAGGGTATATGATCTGAAACAATGGTTAGTAACAGGTTTCTCAAGTGTCATTAAGGGATCTGTTTAATCTGATGCCAGAAACAACACCTTTCACATATAATGTTAAATACCAAGGCTGGATAAAGATGAGGGGAAAATATAAAGAAGGCTTTGTGTGTGTGGCTTTTTTTATGTATTATTTTTGAAAGATGTGAACTTCTCTTTCTCGCCTTGTTGTTGCTTTATTTGACTTCCTGGCATCTTCTGATTATTTGTAATTGTGTGTGGGTGGGTGTCATGTTGTACTTAGAAGAAGCTGAATCAGTAAATTTAAAAATGAATATCAGTTTAAAATGAGAAAACTATAAATGTATATCTTAATTGTTTCATAGAAGAAAACTCTTCAGATGATAGTCTTCTAAAGAAAGCTAATAAGTTTTTTTATTCAGTTCCCCTTCTGTTACTTTAAGTTGGCTCAGCAATTCCACACGTGATACACCGCTTTAATAAGCTATCCAAACCCAATAAACATCTAAATTAATAGACAAGGAGACCTGGCTTGCAGTCAGCACTCCAATTCATCCCAAAGGTGTTCTGTAGGGTGGAGGTCAGGGCTCTGTGCAAGGCACCGGATTTCCCTCATGTTGTGAACGTCCTAACGGACGGAGAGCCATCCTAACTAAGATGGAGACTGATTGATTGTTTGAAAGGCCAGGTCGCCATCATATCGTAGAAGTATGTGGAAGGACGGGCATCCCAACCAGGTTGGTCGCTAGCCGAAATGGAAGGGCTAAGGGAGGCTGCTGCTTTTGTTCAGGTGTTTCCCCAAGGTGACAGGATCTTTCTGGTGGAGTGCACATGTTTACACCCGTTGTGCATGTTGGGAGCTGTTGTCCTGATGGGCAGCCCTGTTTGGCTTCTTGAATGTCGCCGGGGAGAGCAAGGGAATACTACCCCTACTTTGAGGGGCTTCCATCTGACCTGGAAGTTCTTCGCGACAGGCAATGCTCTGACACCAGAAGTACTCTTGTGTCCAAGATAAAACATGATGCCTCGCCTGCCTCTGGGAGTCAGAGTTTGGAGGAAGAGGACGACACTTACAGAAGGAGTGGAAGGAGACAGATGGGTCACTGATAGTATGATTTATGTCATCATGTTGTGCGGACTGAATTCAACATTTGTTACAGTGCTTTTGAAAGACTAAAAGAGCTTTATTTTAACCAAAACTGTGTCTGTGGGAGTTCAGGGCTCATTGGTGCCCCCTATTGTCCACAGTTTCTTTGTGGAACTGGCTTTGTGCCCCGAAAGGGCCTTTAGCAAACTGTTGCCACAAAGTTGGATTTACCTCAAATATCTTTGTATGCCGCAGCAGCAAGAGGACCCTTTACTGGAAGCAAGGGGCCGAGCCCAACCCCTTTCATTATTCCTCTCCTCCAAACTTTACATTAGGCGCTATGCAGTCTGGAAGGTAGCGTCTTTCTGGCATCTGCCAAACCCAGATTCGTCCATCAGACTGCCAAGTAAGCGAAGCACGATTCATCACTCCTGAGAACCCGTTTCCACCGCTCCAGTGTGCTTTACAACACACAGCTGATGCTTGGCTTTGTGTGCCGTGATCTTAGACTTGTGTGCAGCTATTTAGCCATGGAAGCCCATTTTACAAAGCTCGTGACACACAGTTCTTGTGCTGCTGTTGCTTCCAGAGGTAGTTTGAACTCTGTCGTGAGTAATTTGAGGATGGGACATTTTTACAGTGGCTTATCGGTGGCTCTGCCCTCTGAGATTGCAAGATCTTAATTTTTGTGGCTGTGCTGCTGTTGTAGTTGACCAGGGCAGATCAAGCAGAGCAGAATGTCACATTCTGACTTGTGGCTAAGGTGGCCTTCTATGCCAGTGCTCTGTTTAAAGTCACTGAGTTCTTCAGTACGACCCAATGTTTGTCATTGGATATTGCATGGCTATGTGTTGAGTTTATACACCTGTTAACAATAAAAGACCTGAATCCAATCATTTGTTCAGGTATCCTTGGTCCTTTGGTCATACAAAAGTGGGATTTTTCAAGTAAGGGCTTTTTATAAATGGATATAATGTACATTGTCAGAAATGGCTGGGGGGGGTGACCCGACCGGAGGAAGGCTTGCGCCTTCCCCAGACCATGTGGGAGGACCGCCCTGGTACCTTTGGGGGCCACGGGTACAGAGCTTTGAAGCTCAACCCAGTAGGGGCCCGTGGTCACCGCCAGGGGGTGTCCCTATGCCTTTCGAGCCCTCGACCTCAGCACTTCTGCCACACCCGGAAGTGCTGGGGGGAAAAGGAGCAGGGAGACTTGGAGTGCTTCTGGAGATGCATCCGACACTTCCACCACACTGGGGCGTGTCAGTGGAAGATTGCTGGGATACACCTGGGGCACATCCAGGGTAGCATAAAAGGGGCCACCTCCCTTGACTAGTGTCTGGTGGAAGAGGACAAGGTCTGTGGAAGAGGCAAGGAGGCAGCCTGAAGAAAGGAAGAAGGCATAGTGTGTTGTGGCCAGGACTTTTGGGGACTTTGGGGTTGTGTTCCACACTGTACATAAATAATGGTAATTAAATGTGTTGTGGGTGACATGAACGTGTCCGCCTGTCTGTGTCCGGGCCAGCCTCCACAACATTTTACAGAGAGATAGGATTTCCACATTAACCCTTGTGACGGACGGCCATAGTCATTACCTGGGGACGCCAGCTGGATAGAAGGACTGGGAGAGAGAGCATTTGCGCGACACTACTTCCCCATGGACACTAGAGGGCAGCCCTCCTGGGTGGCTGTGGCACAGCTGATTCCCACAGGGCACGCTGGGAGTTGGATTTTGGTGCATCTCTGTTGGGTTCTGTAGGGGGCCTCAACTTGAACTTCCATCACACCTGGGAGTCATTCTAGGTAAAGCTAATGAGCAACCTGGATCAACATAAAAGGGGCCACCTCACTCCATTCAGGAGCCAAAGTTGGGAGAAAGGAGGGACAAAGCTTGCCAAGAGGAGGAGCAGAGGCGGACAACAAGGAAAGAAGAAGTGACTGTACGGTTTTGGTGCTTGTGCTGTGCTGTGCTGCTGTGGGGAGCGAGGGAAATGTGCTTCGCAGATGAATAAATGTGTGTTGTGTGGCAAACTCGTGTCTCTGCCTGTTTGTGTTGAGGTTGGGGCAGCTGGAGCGCCCCTGGTTTCCACACCTTAGTCAAATGAAAAAGGAGTAATAAGTTGCAATGTATTGCAGTACCAAAACAAAGTACTTCATATTTTAAAACATGAAAAATATATATATTCACTCACTCACTCACTCAAGACAGTAGGTACCTACTAAAAAAAGAACATTTTGTTAGTAACACTGTACTTAGGGTACACCTGATTAACCAACGGCACTATAACTGATGCCCATTGTCTTATGGGTACCGCAGCTAGTTACTGTGTATTACTGCATTGTGACCCAGGTGTCAGAGTAATATTGTCTTGTGGGGTCCCCGGCAGTATCCATCCCCAAAATCAGAATTCTGCTGCTTCTAATGTTTCACTCTTACTATGTAGAATAAATATTTATTGATTGCATACTACCATTCTCAAAGTTCTTACTGGCTACTAATGCATTTGTTCCTTTAAAGTTTGTGGACGTTTCGTATTGTTTTGCCGACTTCCTATTTTTTGGGGTCTGCTCTGACTAAAGCCAGCAGATAGTGTATGGGGCCTAACTTAGCTTAGGGGAGACTCTTCTGGCAAGTCAAAGTCCTGGCCTGCTGCTTAGATTATTTTTGGAACCCTCACAACCATTTGCCTTTTTTTGAAGATTCCATTTCTTGGCACTGGTTCCTTACAGATCCAGTATTCTGTGCCTGGTGCTTGCCTCTGTGAAGTTCACATGATCTCCATGTGTACCTGTTTTTTTGGCCCCTGTGGGTACTCTCGATTTTCTTCCTGTTTCCTAAAGATGTATTATGTTGGATTGATTGACTGTGCATGGATGCACAAGTTGGTTTCTCCCTTGTGTCTTCTGCTGTCAGAACAGTCTAGCCACTGCAACCTTAAACTGGATTAAGTAGCCCTAACAATATTATGTTATACCTAAAAGACACCATTAGAAAACTCTGTAATGATTAGCATTATATGGTTTATACAACAGGATTAAAAACACGTCGGCCACATACACACACGTGACCGGTAAGACGCACAGGGTACAGTATTCTGTTTAGATGACTTTGCTCCTCCGTCTTTGAGTGAGATAAGATCACATCTGAGAGCAGCATCCATGTGATCATGTGGATTATTTTTTTTCTTTTTTCTCTCACTGCTTCCCAAAACCACATCTCTGCACTGCATCTGTTTAATGTAAACCCTGAAACGGGCCTGCATTCACACAAGGCACACTGCAGTCTAAAATGCTAAACATCTTGTCACTTCCCACATGAATCCCCTTCTTTGAAATCTAATGGAATGCCACATAACAGAGTGGTGCAGCTTTCTGTTTGATGTGAAAGCTGTTCAAAATGATGAAATACCATTACCAGCACGGCTTTAGCTTTTCTTGGCTTTTGCATGCCGCATATTGCAATATTCTCTTGTGGAAATGCTATTAAGAGGGACTCCAAAGCTGACCTGAAGAATGTTCACCTTATCCTATGGAAATTTTACTTGATGCGTCGACCAGCAGTTTCATTTGTAGGATATGCTTTAGGAGTCTTCTGTAGGTTGTTTTTAGATAATTGGTGCCTAAGCAAACGTTGTTACGGGCCAGTTAACTGTAGGTTTTCTTTATGGAGTGGCTTTGCTTATAGTGCATTCAGAAAGTCTTCAGGCCGGTCTCTTTTTTTTCTTCACATTTTGTTATGCTGCAGCCTTGAGCCAAAATTATTCAAATTTACTTTTCCCTAACAACACTCAGTAAAAACAGAATGAAGCGAAAGTAGGATTTTAGGAGTTTTTGAAATTGTATTAAAAGTAAAATATCACATGGACACTAGGATTCACATCCTTTGCTTTGGCTCCGGTGCATTCCATTCTATTGATCATCATTGAGATTTTTGGAGTCCTCCTGTGGTAGTTCAGTTTATTGTGTATGATTAAGACAGACACACATTTGGCTTATAGAAGGCTGAGCAGACACCAAGCCATGTGGTCTATAACACCGATCTGGGGAAGGCTGCAAAAGTTGTTTTGCAGCATTGGGGATTCCCAAGAGCACACTGGCCCCCATAATTCTTAAGTGGAAGACATTTTGAAACAACTGCAACTCTTCCTACAGCTGGCTGCCCATCCAAGCTCTGCAATCGAGGGAGAAGGGCCTTAGTAAGAGAGGTAAGCAGGAACTAAGCTGTCTAAGCTTTAGAGAACATTTGAGGAGATGGGAGAAACTTCCAAAGGGACAGCCATCCCTGCAACACTCTGGGCTTTATAGCAGAATGGCCAGGCTGATGCCTGTTCTGAGTAAAAGACCCCTGAAAGTTCAATTGGAGTTTGCAAAAAGGCATCTGTTGAACTCCCAGACTGTGAAAACGAGACGCTCTGGTCTGATGAAACCAGGATTTGTGTCATGTTTGGAGGAAACCAGGCACCACTCCTCTCCTGTGCATTACCAATCCAATATTGAAACCTGGAGCTGGCAGCATCAGGGACTAGTCAGGGTTGCTGGAAAACTGAATAAAGCTAAATATTGAGATAATCCTTAATGAAAACCTGCTGAGGCTGAGGAGTCACATTCCATTAGGCCAAAGAACAAAGACAACACAGGAGTGGCTTAGGGACAGCTCTGGGGATGTCCTTGAGTGACCCAGCCAAAATTTAAAGCTGTTTGAAAATTTCTGAAATTTGCTGTCCTCTGATGGCCTGCATGCAGCCTGACAGAGCTTGAGAGGATCTACAAAAAAAGAACAGCACAAAGTATGCAAGTCCAGGTGTGACACGCTCGTCGTGTAATATCAAGTAGTCTACAGGCTGGAACGGCTACCCGTGGCTCTTCAGGTAAGTAAAGGGCCTGAATTCTTGTGAGATTTTAGTATTTTATTTTTTAGAAATTTGCTAAACTTTCTGAAATCCTGTTTTTGCTTTGTCATTTTGCGGTATTAAGTGTTGTTTGATAACAAAAAAAGTGAATTTAAATGATTGTAGAACAAGGCTGCAACAGAACAAAATGAAAAAGTATAAGATTTTCTTTAATGGTGTCTTCAAGTAGTTTCCAAAGATGAGCGGTGCAGTAAAGATACACACTCTCTTGCTTGCATCCTGTACTGTTAGAGAAACTTTTAAATATAAGAACCTATTTAATGCTGTATTGAGGTTGTTTTATTTCTAACCTTACTGCGGTTCTGAGGTTATGATAGGAAGGAAACATGTCAATGCTGAAGCAGTGGAGTGGTGCCTGCAAAAAGGCCCTTATCGGTTAGAATGAGGCAGCTTTGGTGTTTCATAGAGAAATCCGCAGCATGTGGTTGTGGTGAAGTTTTCTTGAGATACTTAGCTCAAAATAGCAAAACAGCTGAATGTTTTATGTTGAAAACACATTAGGGCTGCGGCCTGAAAGCAGAACTATCTATCTATCTGTCTGTCTGTTGACCAGCTTCCAAGTTTTACACAGAATATCCTATCTATCAATCTATCTATCCTATCTATCGATCTGTCGAATTTGAAGTGTCTTTGCTCACTTTAAAAATTCCTGTGCAGATATGGAGATGGACTGATACCCCATCAGAGTTTTTTCTTGCTCTGCACCAAATGATCCACACCACATCAACCCAGAACTGGAATAAGTGGGTTCAGTGATGGATGGATGGATCATTATTCTGTTCAACATTTGTTTCGCTTGTTGTTTGTCCCTGTGACCCCGAGTACAACTTGGTCTTATTTCTTGACTATTTTTTTTAATCTCACAGGTAACTTGTAGATCTTTAATTGAAGTAGCAGGCTCTGCGTAATAAACATGCAAATTCTTGCCTCCGGTCTATTTACTTCACTAAGCTTTCCCTGCCCGCCAGTTAGGGCTAAATCTACAGTGCAGGGGTCAGTGAATCTGCCCTTTATGTGCAGTCATCTGTATGAAGTTAGGGTGATTTGTAGCATTCATTTTCATAGGATAGTAGAAATAAGAATGGCTGTTTAGTAAATGGCATCTGGTTATGAACAAACAAAAGCTTTTACTATGACAAGTCTTCTCTGTTCATGCAGAAACTAAAATGTTTGTGTCAAATGGGACAGTTGGCAGCCTTCTCTGTGGTCTTGAGGGAATTCTTCTTTGAATTTCTGAACATTTTTTATTTAACAAATATTATGATATTTTTTCCATGCAAACTCCTTTTTCTGTTATTTGAATATTATTTATAGATGTACTTAAATGTTCATTTCTACTTCCTGAGAATGAAAATATTCCACATTTCCTTGCCTTTCATGAAAACTGCACTTGACTTACTGTATCATGTGAGAAAGGGTCTTCTTTCTCCAGAGGCTTTTCACCATTCCCTCGAAGGAAACTTTTAAAATGTCACTCTTTTTGATGGGCAAAAGAATGCACCTGCTTGATTACTTAAGATCAAGTATTAGCAAAATTATGAACAGTTAGAAGTCCAACATCATACTACACGTTTTTTGTGTGTGTGAAGCAAATAGCAGATAGCTGTCCGTCTCCTTTATCTCACAGCTGCTTCTCTCCTGTACGTAGCTTGCGAACACTCGAGCCTCCCTGCAACACCACAGTCTGTACATCGTTAAAAGGAGGCTTCCCTCTTCTAGTCTCCAAAACGTTCACAGTATAAAAAAAATACGTTCAATTCAACGGAGGGATGGGTTGGTGATGAAAAATAGATGTAATGCATATTTTAAATCAAAAAACTACTAATAAAAGAGTGAGCCTGATGAGCTGGAAAATGACTGTTTACTGAAATTAATGAAATGCTGGTACCGTTTTAAAATGTGGATTTTTCAGTGCTGTTCAGTACTAGTACACCATGCAAGCTTAGTATGCCCGTAAGTTATGTATGTTTGTATTTGTATGCGAGTGTGCATAGATGAATAAAGTATTAGGGTTCCTGGGCAAGCCCTTTTTAATTTTCAGAATGGCCTTACAGCAAATGTAAAGTAAATTAGAAAATTAGCATGGTGCACCAGGCTCAGTGTATTAAGGGAGCTCCACCATTTTCAGAAGCTAGTCTGATAGTGACATCTGTTTGTACCTGTATATAGTATGTCATGGGGACTGGATGAAGTGGGTTAGAGCTTTTAGTCAAAAGTGACACCAGGCGTCTTGTGGTGGCATCTCCATTTTAATTAATGGCACGGGTGTGTATACTTAGTTGGCGCCTAACACCTTGAATACCCTCGGCCTTTCCTCTGTCCAACACCCATTGAAAATTGTTACATATTGTGTGTGTGTGTGTATAAAATATGGAAACTGTCTTAAATTGTAAACCTTGGAACTTCTGTACCTCAATTATGAATAGTAGGTCAGTTACCCTAAACTCAGCAATGTCACAGATACTGGGATGATAGTGGGAAAAGCTGCAAAATGACCATTTTACCTCATGGAAATTGATACTTTTTTCTTTAAAACAGATGTTTATTTTATATGGAGGATGAGATGCTTTACAAATCAGTTCAATCAGTGCCCCGTTTCAGGGTTACTTCCTGCCTTACACCCAGCGCTGCTTGGGTTAAGTTGACTTAAACAATGGACAAAGGATTCATTTGCTTGGTAATTTAAGTTGAAATTCAAGTGCAAGTAAAATTATCCAGAGTTACTAGAAGGCCATTGTCATACTACACAACCCTGAGGTGTAGAGCATGTCACATTTCACAACAAACGGGTGGCTCATTTGACAACTAGAAATTGTAGGATATCATGAAATAGACGACTCGCTCAGAACTTCTCAGCTCAGTTTCACTCTTCCAAAGTCTCATTTTGGCAGCTAGTTAACAATTAACCAAATAACAAGTGAACATACTACCTTACAGCGCTGCTGGCCGTTGGTGCCAGCTCCCATCCCCATACTTTCAGTATTGTCTTTGACCACATCAGGTCCATGTTTAAATGACTCTTTCTCTGCCATATGTGAGAGTCGCTTATCACATTCCTCCGACAGCAGAAACTGAAAAGTCTGAGAGACTCATTGCAGGTCCTTTATTAAAGATTGACAACAGTAACACATCATAGGGGCATTACGTTGGGCAGGGGGTTCAATAATTTTCAGGAATGTGCCTCCAATGTAAAGCATGATTCCAATATAAACCTGTCCGCACAGTTGATGTAACTGTATAAAGTTTTACGCTATTGATTGCTTTCATTCTCTGAATGTTGGCTGTTTTGCTGTTCTTTGCCACTGATCATGGCACTTAATTTGAGCTTTTGGTGGCCCTACTACAGCAGCAATGTGGTGCTGTTGACTTGGAGAGAACTCTGGCAAACAGGACTGCGATGCCCAGTCAGTTTTGAATACTGGCCTGTGGCTGGGGGCAGCCTTTGTCCAAGATGCTCTCATGTCCACTGTTCCCCTTTTTGAAATCGTGGCATTTGGGTTTCATTAAAATCTAGAAGAACCAATTAGTGGCTTGACCTGAGATTTGCAATTAAAGGGTGGGTGTTTGGCACAAAATGCCTATGAATTGTTGCAGTGAAACAAATCACAGTGCAAACATTTATGTTCTTGAGAGGGAGAGAATGTGTGTGTGTTTATAAAGTGTACTTACTTTTACAGGAATTAATATTCCTTTTCATGACACTTTCCCTGATTGCCTGCACCTCCTTTTCAAAAATGTCTTGAATATTTTTCTGAGTTTCAAGCAAATGTTTGTTTTTTTTTTTTGTTTGTTTTTTTTTTTTGAAGTTGCCTCAGATTAAGCATAATTTGGAAGTTTCTGGCTCATTTTGAAAAACAGCAACGTTTGTGCAGATTTGGCCCGAACGAGGGCTTCGCTGTTATCTTTCAGGCAGTGTGTGCAGCTGTGTGTCCAATCATTGTTTCCAAAGCTGACAAAAACCCCTCCTTGGAGACCAACAAGCAGCAGCCTTTGTCCATGTGGCTGCAGAAGAATGTCTGTAGGTGTCTGGTGTGCCGACTCATTTTGTTTCCACTCTTTAAGAGCCTTAGAGGCAGATTGTGCTGAAAGTTCTCACTGTTCCAAGAAATTTCAGGGCCGTTTGCAGTTGTTTTTCATGGACAGAATTCAGGGGACAGGAAGATACTGAGCGTTTTTGGATCATTTTGTGCACTGCTGCTTCCCAGTTATGACTTGCTGTGAGGTAGCAATGTGGTGGCGTCAGATTTATCAGTGCTGCCCTGCAGTGCCAGGATCCTGGGTTTAAATATTGGCCCAGTTACTGACCATACAGAGCTTATACTCAGCAAAAAAAGAAACGTCCTCTGACTTTCAACTGTTTTTACTTTCAGTAAACTTAATGTGTAAATATTTGTATGAACACTAAAAGAGTCAACACCATAAGACATAAACTAAAAATGTTTCACAATGTGTCCCTGAATGAAGGGAGGCTCAAAATCAAAAGTACCAGTCAGTATCTGGTGTGGCCACCAGCTGCTTGAAGTACTGCAGTGCATCTCCTCCTCATGGACTGGACCAGATTTGTCAGTTCTTGCTGTGAGATGTTACCCCACTCTTCCACCAAGGCACCTGCAAGTTCCTGGACATTTCTGGGGGGAATGGCCCTAGCCCTCACCCTGCGATCCAACAGGTCCCAGACATGCTCAATTCCTTCGACGATAAACACGAATCCGTCCATCACCCCTGGTGAGACAAAACCGTGACTCATCAGTGAAGAGCACTTTTTGCCACTCCTGTCTGGTCCAGCGAAGGTGGGTTTGTGCCCATAGCCGGCGTTGTTGCTGGTGATGTCTGGTAAGGAGCTGCCTTACAACAGGCCTACAAGCCCTCAGTCCAGCCTCTCTCAGCCTATTGCGGACAGTCTGAGCACTGATGGAGGGATTGTGTGTTCCTGGTGTGACTCGGGCAGTTGTTGTGGCCATCCTGTACCTGTCACGCAGGTGTGATATTCGGATGTACTGATCCTGTGCAGGTGTTGTTACACGTGGTCTTCCACTGCGAGGATGATCAGTTGTCCTTCCTGTCTCCCTGTAGCGCTGTCTTAGGCGTCTCACAGTGCGGACATGGCAATTTATTCAGCAGTCCTCATGCCTCCCTGCAGCATGCCTAATGCACGTTCACGCAGATGAGCAGGGACCCTGGGCATCTTTCACAGTCGGTAGACAAGTCTCTTTAGTGTCCTGCGTTTTTAGAACTGTGACCTTAAATGCCTACTTTCTGTAAGCTGTTAGGGTCTTAACGACCATTCCACAGGTGCATGTTAATTCATTGATTATGGTTAATTGAAAATGCATGGAAAACATTGTTTAAACCCTTTACAATGAAGATCTGTAAAGTTATTTGGATTTTTAAAACATTATTGTTGAAATACACAGTCCTGAAAAAGGGACGTTTCTTTTTTTGCTGAGTATATATTTCCCCATTGTCCATTTTGGTTTCTCTGAAAATTGTGCATTCCTTAAACCGAGCATACAATGTACGATTTTTAGAAACCGTGGCCAGGCGTCTGCTCACACTGCACAATGCCCACCTGCCGTACATGTGCTCCAACTGTGTAAGCATGTTTGGTCTGATTTACATGCCATGGCATGGGTGCTCAGATTATACATGACCCTGATGGACAGTTTTACCAGTTGACATTTCACAGTGAATCTGTACCCATTTTAAATAAAACAAAATAGTTCCACAGGCTTCTCAGAAGGTCTACAAAGAAAAGAGCTGCATTGCTGCCTTTTGCTGTACTGTGCTCTGAAACCGCAAAGAAAAGAGAAAGGCGTAACTGAAGGCATGGATGTTTGGGAAGGCACGGCCAATGCAGTCTGTCTATTGTACAGAGAGAACTGGAGGTGCGTAATCATAATTTATCATTTTGTGTTTATTTTGGGTTCTTCCAGTAAACATTTTCTGTCTATATGTTAGATTTTTTAAATCAAAAGGTGAAAATGATGATGACAACGGCAATACCCAGTGTACAGTGCCCATCTCTAACACAATACCAGTCATTGCTCACAGTTGGTGACTCTTCAAAGTCAAATTGGCACATTTATCAAATGTTATAAGATTGTTGATTTTGAGAAAAAGAAGCTTCTCTTCAGTGATAGCTACATAAACTGTAAGTAGATTGTGTATACAGTATAACGAAATTGACTGGAATAAAATTTCAACTTTGATTTTTCAGTATGTTTACTCATTTCGGTGTGATGCTTGCCAGGAGGTCAGGCATTGAATATCATGACTCAAAAAATAAACCAATCAGACTGATACTTAGCACGGTTGTCACCATTTTAAAATGGTAGCAGCCTTTTATTTGTAAGCAAAATGACTCAAGGAGGTTGCCATGGCCATAATAATTTAGCATTTTTTTTGTGCACCGTGGCCTTCAGTATTTCTTTCAGATAAAGAGTTATCTTTATGCATAGCCTGTAAAACAATACAATTTAATTTGGTATAGCACCAAAATCACACAAGAAGTGCCACAATGGGCTTTAACAGGCCCTGCCTCTTGACGGCCCCCCAGCCGTGACTCTGTAAGAAAACAAGGAGAAACTCCCAAAAAAAACCCTGTAATGTTGTTTTATATCAAATTTTATATTTTGTTTTGCACATTTTTTTTTTTTTTTTTTATATACGGATTCTTATTGCGTTATTCAAACTCATGGACGCCAACAAGGCAGGCACCCATCAGACTATGCGCTCACGAGCGGCTTCAGCAGCGGAAGGTCTTTATTGGAGGCTGCTGACAGAGTTAGCAAAGTGACCTTGTCTGAACAAATGCTGTCTGTGCAAAATGACGCTGTTAAACTATGTGGAGGAGCCCTAATTTGTTCCTAGATGTGCATTTGTGGACAGGACGTATCATTGCCTTATGAAGTCGCAAATTAAATGAATACAACTGGATGAATTGGCCCGCTGTTAAGTCACAGAGGCTTCTTTGTTTCTACTTCCCTGTGGTGTTAGGATTTTTCTGCCAGCTCACCTGCAGGGAGTTTGCTTTTTCAGTTTTTATTTCTGTACACTGGTTGCTCAGTAGTATTAAATTTAAATTCTTACTGGAAAAGCAAATGTAAAACAGCAGTAAGTTTTCCCTTTATGCAGTAATTTCTGGACCAGTTCTGTTTTTCAAATTTAGCCAGAGTTTCTTTTGTAGCTCTGCATTCTGTTTCATCAGAATTTATACAAGTCGTATGATCAAAAAATTTAAGTGTCAGCCTGTACAGGAAGACGCATCTCTATCCTATACAAAGTTCGACACCTGGTGCCTTTAGGTTTAACTTTTATTTCCTTTGTCATTTTACATTTTTCTATCCATTCATTGTGTACATCTGCTTCTTCTGTTCACAAAGCAACAGTCCCAACTCAGAAGCCAACTCCGATTGGTTCACAAATACATGATGGTACTCACTGCTTTCTCCTGCCATTTAAACTATTGCTGCGTCTTGAACTAAGGAGAACATGGGGAGGATTTTAATATAGTATTTGCAACAATAATGCGTTAACAGTAAACTACTAAACCAAAGAAAAAGGAGCCTAGCAGTGTAGTGTTTAGCACTGCTGCCTCACAGATTCAGTCTCTTGAGTTTTCTACCCAGTCGTCCTTATGAAGAGTGCACGCTTCCTCCGTCTCTGATTTGGTTTTTCTTTCATAGCCCCTAAAATGGTGATTTTTAAATTAGCCCTGAGAAAGCAGATGTTTCTGTGAGTGGGTCATGCAATAGATCAGTGCCCTGTCCGGAGAAGTTTGACAGAATAGGCGCCAGCACCACGCAAACCGGAATTAGATTAAGCATGTGGCAGATTGCTCCACTTAGTATGAATTGAGAAAGTATTCAAACCCCTTCACTTTCTGCACACTTCATTGTGTTGTAATATTAATTTTAAATGGATACATATTCCATTTCTGGCCCGTCAATCACATGCAATAACCCATAATGACAAAGTGAAAACTTGTTTTCAGAAAAGTAAATTTATTAAAAATCACATATTGAATTCTGTCATTCCTATTCAGACTCTTTGCTGTGACACTCCAAGTTGTGCTAATGTGCACCATGTTTGCTTTAATTCTCCCTGTCATGTGTGCAGAACTTGATTGATGTCCACCTGTGGCAAACTGAATTGATTGGACATTTTAGAAGGGCACACGTGTACCTGTGTATTGAAGATCCCACAATTCACTCTGCATTTTGGGATTGTCCAAGGAACTCTCTGTAGCCCTCTCTGTTATCAGATTGTGGTGAGGCACTGATCGTGGCATGGAAATAAAACCATCTCTAAAGCATTGAGTGTTCCCAGGATGACAGGGGCCTCAATGATTGTGAAGTTTAAAGAGTTTGGAGCAATCTGTACTCTCAAACAGAGCTTCAGATGTTCTCTGCTGAGATGGAAGACCCCATCAGAAGGACCAGCATTTCATCATATCTGCATCAATCAGGCATTTATGATAGAGTAATTAGACATAAGCTACTAAAGTTAAGTTTGTGATTCTCAGTCTATCAACGCTCAAGTTATTTTAAAATAGAAACAATCGTATCAGGACTCTTCTTTGGCTTGACTCTCAAGCCAAACTTAGTAACCAGGTAAGAAGGGCTTTAATCAGGGATGTGACTAACTAAACACAATGGTTGTTCTAGCAGAGTCTCTGAAGTCCTCTGCTGAGATGAGAAGATCTGTCTGAAGGCATTTATGATGAGAGTTGCTGCACAGAAAGCACTCTTCAGTAAAAGGCCTTTAAAGGAGCTGAATAAAAAAAGTTCTTGTGTCAGATGAGACAAAAATTGAACTTTTTAGGCACAACTCCAAACAAAAATATGTCTGACGAAGTCCTGGCAGTGCTCATCACCTGTCTCATACCACGGCTATGGTGATAGCAGCATCAAGCAATGGGGACAGAGAGACTGGTCAGCATTGAAGGAAGGATTAATGTAAGTAAATACAGAGAGGCCCATAAAGAAAACCTGCTCCAGTGTGCACACCACCTCAACCTGTGGTGACATTTCATCTTTTAGCATGACAGTGACCCAGTGCATACAGCAAAAGCAATGCCAGAATGGCTTTGGTACAAGTCTCCGACTGTTGTTAAGTGACTTAAACGCTAATGAACATCTGTGGAGAGACCTGAAGATGGCAGTATACAGACACTGACCATCCAGTCTAACAGAGCTGCAGAGGCTCTGCCTAGAAGAAGGGGATTAGCTGCCCAAATCCAGGTGTGCCAAGCCTGTATAGACTTACCCGAGAAGACTCTTAAGCTGAAAGCACTGCCAAAGAGGTTTCTACAAAGTACTGAATTAAGGGTCTGATATGAAGGAGAGATTTCACTTTTTGATTTTTTAATAAATGTGCAGACCTTTCTGAAAACTTGTTTTCACTTAGTCATTATAGATTATTTAGTGTAGAGACTGAGTGCCAGGCTTATCAGAAAATGAAGTGATCTGAAGATTTTTTGAACCCACTGTATTTACTGATCACTTTATAATCTTTCATTTGCACCCTCTGATTTGTTTCATCTCGTTGACTACTGAAGAAGTTTCTCACATGTTGCTGTCCACTGTGCAGGGCTCATACATTCCTGCAGCACAACCCGTTTATTACTTTCCTGGCCACTGAGAATCTTTTGCTTTACTTAATATGTTAACAGGGATTGGCCTCCTGTTTTATACCGCCGTGGTCAGCAGTAAGGAGCTTATAGGTTGTGTAAGGTCAGTGAAATGTAGACATGTGGCAGCCTTTGTAGCATTAGAAAATGCAACGCTAGCATTTCACACTGCAGGCTGTTTCTACACAGTCTTTCGCACTTGTATATGTATAGCCAGATAGTTTAGAGAGTGACCTGTGGATAAGTGAAGCACAACTGCCTCTTGACCTTATGCCTCTTGGTAGCCAGGCAGAGGTCCAGAACAACTGACATTGATCTGTGAGACTCAGGTGGCCTGCCGGCTGGCTTTCCCCCTCAGTTAAATAAAGTCCTCCTCTCTGGTTCTGGTTATATGTGATCTATTTTAGTCTTGGTCACCACAAAGAAATGTTTCTGTAATCAACTTTTGATATAAACTTTCAGATGGACCTGTCATCACCCAGTGCTGAGGTTATCCAGGTCATCTTTCGGCATTTAATACTGCTCTACATCTTAAAACAATTAGACATTTTGACATTAATATTTACAGTCAGGGCTCGGGGACACAGTGGTTGGCACTGTGGATTGATGTTCTCAGGATGCTATGATCTGATTTTTTTTTTTTTTCTGACCTTCTCCTGTGTCTTTTTTTGGTCTAAGTTCTTTATTTTAAGTGTTTGGGTACCCGCAGAATTCAGTCTTTTTGTCAAATGATGGAAGATGGGAATGTGAAATCGACAAGATTGGAGTGGCGTCAGCTGTTTTGCAGGCCCTGTACTGGTCTGTGGTAAGCAGGAACTGAGTCTATAAAGACGAGGATCTCAGTTTACCAGTTGGTCTACGTCCATGTCCTCACCTTTGGTCTTGAGCCGTGGGTAATGACCAAAGGGACTAGATAGAGAGTTGAAACGGTAGAAATGAGTTTTTCTTCACATGGCCTCTGGACTGGCACTCCATGACAGGATGAGAGCCTCTGGTTAGAGTCGCTACTCCTTCAGGTCGAGAGGAGCCAGTGGAGGTGGATTGGCATGTTGTTGAGGATCCCTCTTGGAAGGCTCTGTTTGCTGAGGGAGGAGATTCTATGGCAGACCCAGAACACACTGGCGGGATTGCATCTTTAGGCAGGCTTGGAATCGTCTGGGAATTCACCAGGATGAGTCTGTAGTTGGGGAAGTGGAAGTCTGAGATGACCTGCTGCCCCCATGACCCTCACTAGGAAAGACGTTTTTGAGATGATGAGATGACTGTCATGATGATAGGGACTTTTTTTTTTCCACCACCACCCCCTGGCCTTTAAAAATAACAGAGGTAGCATTTTGGCAATTTTAGAAGTCGTGAAACTTTAGTGGTCTAGTGTGTTTTTTTTTTTTTTAGGATGTGTTTGAAGATGTTAATTTTGAAATATGTCTTCCCAGTGCACCATTTTGTTTTTAGTATTTGCACTGCTATTGTTTACTGTTTATAATTGGCTAGTTGTTTCTAGGCAAATGTCCTTGAGTATGCGATGTGTGACGTAATTACTGTGACAGCACATACGTAGGTCCGCATCATATACTCTTGAGTGTGTGACTGATTCAAAGCATAAAACTCTGGTGCCATCGTTAAAGATCTCTCTGGCTATTTTTGTTTACTGTCCTTCGACTTTGATTTATGTTTCGGCATATGTTACATGAAATATTGTTTTGTTTTTTTTTTAGCTACAGTATGTCTCTTGATTTCTGATGATGTCTCATATCCTGGCTGTTGTTTGTTTGATTCGTATCCTTCCGATTATCATTATTTTTACATTCCATCTCCTGATTTCATCCTACTTAAAACTCCTGCCGCTGTGTACGGTCATTACAATTTTGAGTTGAGACGAGCATTACTGTCATTTTTAATGTTTTTTGTAGACTGATTTTCTTTATTGTTGCTGTTGTTTTATTACCCAAGAATCAAGGGAATAGGTGTCACATGCCATCATCATTGCAACAGTTTAAAGGTCGGCATGATGGTCATTTTGGTCATCCGAGATTGGATTAACCCCCTGAGAGTTTTACAGTGCATTTCTTTGGTTTAGCTTTAGTGTACTGATCTTCAGCAACAACCTTTCGACTATGAGTTCTTACTGTATTGGTTTAAATTAAGAATAGAACTGATATTCCGGTAATAACCTTTGGCTGGTGTAAAGCCTTCATAATACAAGGAGTTGGGTCCCATAAGAACCTGTTGTTTACATTTTATCCCCGCTTCTGTGGGCACTTTGATTTCCTCCTACATATCCAGACAGATGTGTTTCTTGAGTCGGAAAGTTTTCAATTTGGTTTGAGTGTTGGTTGCAAATCATCTGACGCCTGCCATGTCAAAACAAACATTTGTATTCTTTACTTAAAAAAGATGCTTGCAATAATGCATTACAGTTTTTTGAGAAGTAAAACAAAAGCACACGTGAAGCCTTGTAACCCAGATGTTACAATGAAAAATTGAAGAAAGAAAAATTGGCAGTGGCAGATATCTATAGAATCTGAAATCTGCTTAATGGATGGGGTACTGTATCTGAAAGTCTTTACTTGGACACTAAATACTATCAGTCTCATTATGCTCTTCTGCACTAATTGTTTTTCCCTACCATTTTCAAAATCATGTTCTATGTTGTGAATGTTAAAAAGTCTTATCTGGGTGGGGGGTACTGTTTATTTCAACAGAGAACACATAAAGGACTTCTGTTTTTCTTTTCTGTGTCTAACCATGTCCTGTCAAGCAAGAGCTGTCATTGCTCTCTGACAGTTTTGCAGATGTACTCTGCTCAGTGTGTACATTGGCTGCCTTCTTGCCATTAACCGAGGAGACAGTAGTTGAGATTGAAGTCCCAAAAAAGAGCGGCACACAAGTTTATTATGGGGGCAGCTTTAGATTCACAAAAAGCAGAACGTGCAAAGGAATTTTGCAATGCGCCTGCAACAAGTTTACTTGACAGCCCCTCTAATTAATAAAAAGCAATCTTGTGGCCCGAGTTGCTGAACATGTACAGTATGATTCATCAGCTTGGTGCCATAAGTGACATCAAAAACAAATCTGGGCTTGTTTAGGGCGGTTCATTGAACTGTGGACTCCGCACAACATTTTATAATTGCTGGTCTGCTGAGGAAAGATTGATCTTAAAAGAAACATGAAATCGTTATTCTGCTAAGCTGTAAGTAACAAGTCAGGCAGACTAACCTCATATCTGCTTAGAGTAATCCAGTCTGGCCTCTCTCCTTGGAGCTTTACAGACTGTGGCTTTTGTCCAAGGGCGCCCCACAGCAGATCATGAGCGGCAGTATCCTCGGCCGACAACCTCCTGCGCTGCCTCAAATTTCAGGAGGCCTCTGTCAGCCCAACAGCCTAATTGTTATTCCTATTGTTGTGTTACATCCAGGACTTATTCTCCAAGTTGTTTTTATTTTCTGTTTTATTGTTGTTTTGTGTGTATTTTTAATATTTTTATGTTTATATTAAATGATTCTATGGGTTATTTTAGTCTGCTGTGTCTTTAAATGTTCCATCGTTCTTTGTGTTTTGTGATTGGAGCTGTATGAGGCAGGGCCACCCTGATGACACTGCTGCTGGGGCCTCCCTCTGCATTTATATTGAGGTGAGAACGGAGGATTCTGCCGGTGGTAGTTCACGGAGTTTATCGTAAGCATTATTTTCCCTTTCTGATTGTGTTTTTGATTATTGGCTTCTGTTCTTGTATTACTGTTTTTGGATTTCGTATTATGCTTCAAATTGCCTTTTTAAACAAATCCTTTTGCTATTTTTGCCTTATTCTATAACCGATTCTCAATTGATAAAGATTCTTTTAGGGACTTTTTAAATCTAGTCAGAGGTTATATGGTTCCTCTGTAGAGGCCATTTTGTCATATTTTTGAACATTAAAAAGTGTATTTTTTATTGAATTTATTTAAAGCATGTAACATTCCATACAATCAAGTCAAACTTAACAAAACTAAATTCAATTCAACCCCAACCCGTAAAAGTGTATTTTTAACCCAGGATCCTTTTTTTATTTCATTACAGGCCAAAGCCTGACTGTGCTCGTAGGGGCCTGGCTTTCTGGGTGAGGCCTTTCTTGGGCAGATTAGTAAAAGTCCTGACCTGCTTTGTATGACTTTTAAGAGGCATCACACCCCCTTTTTTAAATACTTCTTGCTGGTTCAGTCCCCACTCTCACATGGAATGTAGCTGTTGGTCCAACTTAATATAAAAGCTATTTGGCAAATAAAAAGTTATCAGGGTTATAGAATTGTCTTTGCAGAATTGTCTCTAAAACATTCCTGTCTTGTCTTTGCTCTGTGATCCTTCAGCCCAGTCTGAGGCCCAGAGTGATCTAAGAAGGTTTTCTTTAAAGATATCTCTGAGCTTTGCTCTGTTCAGCTCTCCCTCAACCCTGTCTAGTCTCCCAGTCTCTGATGTTGCCACCTCTATGCATCAACACTTGACTGGCATTGCACAGGTGGTGAACGATGTCTGGATTGTTCCAGACATGACGCTAATCTTGGTTTCATCAGGCCAGAGACTGTTGTTGTTTCTCACTGTCTAAGAGTCCCGTTTTCAATTTGTCATTCTGATGTATTGAGTGTTGCTTGATGTGAGAAACATATAAATGATTTTAACTCAAAGGTACAACTTAACAAAATGTGAAAAAGTGTTGGTGTCTGCATTCGCTTTATGTCTACTTTCACAAAATTTGGTGTTTCCATTAATTGTTCATGCAATTTAAATTAATAGTTTCATTGTTTCATGAATTGCATTAGGTGGTTGTAATGGGAGGTCAACACCACAAACCCATGCAATACTCCAAAACAACTAAGTGGATGTTCATGAAATGTTGCATGCATATTACAGTTAGGCCCACAGAACACAGAGAAAGTGGAAGGTTTGAAAAGTTTCATCATAAATATGGGTTCAAGAGAACAACACAGAAAAGTGCAGTTTTTGTCCGGCTAAAATGCCATATCAATGATTCATTTAATCAACAAGCCACCTAGTTTATTAATTTGTGATTAAACATTTGTTCATTAAACTCCACTAACCCAGTAAGTATAAACACCATTCATGGTTACAACCTCACGAGGGCTTACTTCAGTTATGGAATCCAGTCAGGCACTAAAAGAACTGAAGAGAGTAGAGAAGTGGATAGAAAGATACTGGAGATGACTATTGATGGGACAGCAATGAATGACAAAAGTGTCAATATTTTATTAAACATAAATATTTGCTGTCTTACCTTAAGCTAGTATACAAATACTAGATGTGTTACCCGTCTAAGACTGCTTGAAATCTAAGTAATTAATGTAGATCTGGGCGTTCGTATTTAAAGTGCACTATTTTAATGTTTTTTAAATGCATGTAGTAGTTAAATGCTTCACATTTTTCATTCAACAAATGGCATGTCACAAACAAATGCATTGTATTTTTCTATCCAAAAGATGGTGCATCACAAAACATTTAGCACTGCTTTTACAAATTCCATAGTACACAGCATATAACGGAGAAGTGTCAACCGTATGGACACACAAATACACAGACATACACACAGGCACTTGTCCTTTTGTTAAAGTGGATACCCAGACAACATTAGGTACTTAATAATACCTCCTTACACGTATATAGTGCTTATCTCACTACTCAAAGCTCTTTACATAGAGAGTGGGGACTCACTTCAACTTCCAGCAAAGTGCAGCATCCACTGCCTTTTGAAGATCTGTAAAGATCTATATAGCCTGCTGTGGCAGTGAAGCTCTTTGGGATGGTGTTCTCTCGTCACTCCACAGTGTGCATTTGTGATTTCTAAACGTCCCTTAATATAGACACGGCTACATTAATCAATGTAAATCTGGTTTGTAAACCTGACAAGCATTTGCTGTTTTCATGTCATTTGCCTGCAAGGATTTAACTGATGTTTTCTTCCAAGGAGTGATACTGCCCTTTTTTATTTTGTAATAATATGAAATGTTCACCTGCAATTTATTGCTGTGGGCAAAACTGTGGCTTTTCTTTAATTGCTCTTCTATCAACTGGAGGTGATGATTACATCATTTCTACTTTTGTGCACCATTTACAACTTCTTCCCTTGAAGTGATCTTGCCTTCAAGCGGCTTGTAGTTGCTCCCGCCCCCATATCAAGATCAGAGAACATTAATTTTAAGAGAATGCCAAAGGAGTGCTTTATAAGCAGTAATGCTTTTTTTCCGGTTTTATGCCTGAGTGTGAGTTTACTGTGCTCAGAGAACACAGATGGCTAACACATGATTGAAAAGGAGAAGAAACTGAGTTGGCAATTTAAGCAGGCGGCATGGTCGGACTTTCCCTTTTCATAATAA
The DNA here is from genome assembly GCF_016835505.1 of Polypterus senegalus. Taxonomy (NCBI): domain Eukaryota; kingdom Metazoa; phylum Chordata; class Cladistia; order Polypteriformes; family Polypteridae; genus Polypterus; species Polypterus senegalus. The sequence goes on from NC_053170.1 coordinate 97,471,151, forward strand.
TAGTCAAGCTGTCATGGTGGCATCTCCTTGTTTAATTTTAACTTAATGCAGCTATCAAGTGAACTAAATACAGTGTCAAATATTTGACTGTCCTCCTGACCATAAGAATTGCATTCCTGCCACGGTCTGTCGTTTCCGCCTTCATGAATGACTGGTAGAGACTAGCAAATATGAGGTTGAGTTTTTGGAAAAGCTTATTTCTACTAACAACCTGTCATTTTATATTTAGGATTTAACATTGGTCCTAATAGTTACAGATGTTTGCTATTGTTCCTGACTGGCCGCAATTAAACTGACAGAAAACAGTTGACAGGCCAAGAAAACAATTGTTAATTGGAACCAATCGGCCTTGTCTTGAGTAGATGTCAAGGTCAGGTTTGGTCAGAGAGACCTTTTTGTACAACTGCTCAGCCTGTGGTCATTCAGGGTGTGTAGGCTGTTTTCTTTCTGGAGCCAGTGTGATCTCATGTCTTTCAGGGCCTCTCTGGATGTCTTTGAATCACTGGGCTTGACAGGTTATCTGCCTTCCGCCCATCTTTATTGAGGCCTGCACTCCATTAGCAGTAATTTGCAGAAGAGGCCTGCAAAGCCAAGGAATTTATTTTAGCAGGACACTAGGGTGGCTTCCTTGGAGGAGACCTAATGTATTTTGATCAGCAGCAGTACCTTCAGTCTGTGTACATTTTTAGGCTCGTATTCATCTTTTCATCTAGAATACACACCTATATATTAGTAAGATTTTAGACAAATAACCCATGTTAACTCATTGTCCCAGTTTTTTTGTTTCTTGCTGCTAAGTTCTTTTGTAAATTTTTCCAAAAATCTCATGTCTTCATAAGCAATTAAAGCATAAATGACAGTGACCTACTGAGTATCGAGTACATTTGCTGTCTCACTTTGACAGTAGTTACACAAGAGCGTTTGTACTCGGAGTGAACGCTTAGTTCAACTCCTGGCCCAGTAGGATGCATTTTACAAACCAATGTCCTTCCTCCATTGTGTATTTACTAAAGGCCAAGAATGTCAGAGCCATGGTGGCCAGTTTTTCTGTTTTGTTGTGTTGAGAGTCCTCCAATGGAAAAATGAGTTTAACCAATTTACTTTAGATTTCTAATTACTATAATTATCTCAGTAGGAAAACTATGCACATCCATTATAATGCTACTTTGGAGCTATTCAATTAGAAGGAAATGAGCAGTTTGAAATTTTATTTATTTAATTTTTTTGCATACTATGAAAAAGACGTTGCTTTGACCAGCCTTTTTTGTCTTGGCTTGAAGCGGACTTCTACCACCCTGTAATTTGCAGGGGTTCACTTGATGGGGAGGTCAGATCATTGCCTGGCTGTTGGCCACATTGCTTCTTTTTAGAAGCAAACTTGGCAGGTAAATAAGAAGTTGGAGTGGCACATACTGACAGTTTAACACTTTCAGTGCTACATGCGCTTATACTATAATGCCTCTAAAGTGACTCTCTACCTTGTTGTGTGGTTCCTTATAGAACAGTTGCTTGACAAAGTCCCGTTTCATTCTTAGTTGGGTTGCTTGCATATGAAGTTAGCTTCACCAGGGTTAATCCCAGCTCTTCGTATTAAAGGCCATTAAAAATACCAAACACAAAGTGAGAACACCTACACTTAGTGGAGCACAGAAATAGCAGTTCATAGATGAAGTCAGGGATTGGCTTGTAATCCAATATGTGAAATCACATTGAGAGGAGAAGCCTTTCTAGATTTAAAATCCTGAAACAGTAACGAGAGAATGAACGGGTAATATAGTCATATCACATACAAACATTTTGTTACAGCCAGGGTGTACTTTCCATTTTTATTGTTGTTTTTGCTATTTTTGAAGGGTTGTCTCTCATGTTTTATGTGCTGTCTTTTACTATTGTTATGGGTCTATGCCAGGGGTCCTCAGTCACGGTCCTGGAGAGCCGCAGTGGCTCAGGTTTTTGCTCCAACCCAGTTGCTTAATAAAAAGCACTTATTGCTAAAGTGACACGTCTGCTTCACTTTAGTGATTTTGAGCCCTTATTGCTTAATTTTGTCTTAAACAGCTATTTTAATTGCTCCTTCTTATCAATAACATGCAAATGACAAGAGAGAGCAGCATTTCTCCATTTAGCTTCTTTACATTTACACCTGTGTGTATTTATCTGCACTATTGGTTTTAATTAAATACTTGGAAGAAAAATGAAGAGAAAAAAGTGAAGGACTGAGAATTACTCGTCCATTTTAGCCTTCAAATCATTTGCATGACAGAAAGGGAAAGAAAATCTAGGATATGAGAATGAGCTGACATAGCAGAGTTAATTTAATTTCATAGCTTGTTAGTGCTTTATTGGCAAGAATTGCTTTCTAATTAAGCAACCAGGTCAGAACAAAAACCTGCAGCCACTGCGGCTCTCCAGGACTGGGACTGAGGACCCCTGGTCTATGCTAATTGTGTTTTGTGGGGGGCACCCCAAGAGGCGGGGCCACCGTGACATCACTGCTGAAGGACTGCCCTTAGCCTTTATATGTGAGGTCCTGCACTGGTTTATTGACATTTGGAAAGTGTATTCATAGTGAGTACAGATATTTTGTTTTCTAAATATATTTAGCTTTTTTAAGCAAACCCTTTTCCCATTTTTTGTTTAGTTTTGTTTCATTTCTTTACACTTGACAAAAATGCATCTTATATTTTACAATTATAATGATGTGCTCCCATGCAGCAGAACAGCAGATAAATACAAGTCACAAAAAACAGTAAATCCAACAAAAATAGCAATACTTGCAAATACTCAAACGCATACTTAAAAGGAGAATATAAACATGTGAACATAACCAAGGACACCTAAAAATATGAAAAATAATAATTCAAAAATGACGATCAAATATAAAATACACATGAATATAGACCCTTGTATTTCAATGATGTAGTGCTTACATGTTCAGGGCCTTTTAAGGTGCGTGTGACATGACATTTAAGTAAACTTCAAGAAATTGCACAAGTAAATAAAAGTAAAACAACATTTCTATCTATAGCACTTTTTTATGTAAAGAATGTAGCTCAAAGAGCTTTATAAGATGCCAAAGAGAAAGTTACAAGGGAAAAAAACAAACTATAAGATTAGGTAAGAATAATAACAAGTAACATAGCAAACATAAGTAAATAATAAATTTTAAAAATCCATATCAGCTTTTAAAACATACATAGATAACTAATTAGTAGAAAAGTAGCATTCTTATATACAATATGATATTGTACGTCTGTAGAAATGAGTACAATGATAAGTTCAGATGGCATGGACAGAAAAGAAAAGAACTTCAGTTAACTGGAGGGAAAAAAATCTGCAGGGGTCCACTGCCAAAAGAACGCCCAGCCCCCACTGTGCACTCTATGTATCATCATCTTCTTCTTCTTCTTTCGGCTGCCCCCATTAGGTGTTGCCACAGTGGATCATCTTCTTCCATATCTTTCTGTCCTCTACATCCTGTTCTGTTACCCCCATCATCACCTGCATGTCCTCTCTCACCACATCCATAAAACTTCTCTTAGGCCTTCCTCCTCTCCTCTTCCCTGGCAGCTCTATCCTTAGTACCCTTCTCTCATTATACCCAGCATCTCTCCTCTGCACATGTCCAAACCAACGTAATCTCGCCTCTCTGACTTTGTCTCCCAACTGTCCAACCTGAGCTGACCCTCTAATGTCCTCATTTCTAATCCTGTCCATCCTCGTCACACCCAATGCAAATCTTAGCATCTTTAACTCTGCCACCTCCAGCTCTGTCTCCTGTGCCACCATCTCCAACCCATATAACACAGCTGGTATCACTACCGTCCTGTAGACCTTCCCTTTCACGCTTGCTGATACCCGTCTGTCACAAATCACTCCTGACACTCTTCTCCACCCACTCCACCCTGCCTGCACTCTCCTCTTCACCTCTCTTCCACAATCCCCATTACTCTGTACTGTTGATCCCAAGTATTTAAACTCATCCACCTTCGCCAACTCCACTACCTCCATCCTCACCATTCCACTGACCTCCCTCTCCTTTACGCACATGTATTCTGTCTTGTTCCTACTGACCTTCTTTCCTCTCCTCTCTAGAGTATATCTCCACCTCTCCAGGGTCTCCTCAACCTGCTCCCTACTATTGCTACAGATCACAGTGTCGTCAGCAGTCATCACAGTCCATGGGGACTCCTGTCTAATCTTGTCTGTCAACCTGTCCATCGCCGTGGCAAATAAGAAAGGGCTTAGAGACGATCCCTGATGTAATCCCACCTTCACGTTGAATGCATCCATCACTTATACCGCAGACCTCACCACTGTCACACTTCCCTCGTACATATCCTGTACAACTGTTACTTACTTCTCTGCCACTCCCGACTTCCTCATACAATACCACAGCTCCTCTCAAGGCACCCTGTCATTTGCTTTCTCCAGGTCCACAAAGACGCAATGCAACTCCTTCTGGCCTTCTCTAAACTTCTCCATCAACATCCTCAGAGGAAACATCACAGCTGTGGTGCTCTTTCTTGGCATGAAACCACCCTGCTGCTCACTAATCATCACCTCACTTAACCGAGCTTCTACTCTATGTATCGTAAAGGTACTTAAATCATCCCTCGTTGTTTCCTCTGAGAGTGTTCAGTGCAGTCTGTCTTGCGGGCTGCTTTGTACCCTCCTTCATTCCAGCATTACCAGTGGCTGCACAGTGCCTCGGTCAGGTGGTGGCAGCGTTTTAAGAATTGGAAAAGAAAGCAGAGAAAAGTAGACAAAGTACAGTAAAACATCAATTGATTAACCACTTGATTAACCATCAGTCTCAGTCAACCGTCGGAGCCACTACTCCTGCTGTGTGGTACGCAGCGATCTCTGCATATTGGAACAACTGCCCCTTCTGCTAGCGAGTAGCATTCTTCCCCAGCACCCCGTGTCAGGCCACATTTTGAAATCACAGTGTCAGTTACGTACCTTCAGTTTTTAATCGCATATCATACCTTTTCTCTTTTATTACAATTAATATACTATACATTGTTATGGCTGATAAAGGTAAGCTTGTGGTGTTGGAATTGTCACAAAACACTGAAATTATTAGACATTTACAAAACGGCAAAAGTGCTTTAAGCATTGCTTCAGTTTACGGAGTAGGAAGAACAACAGTGAACGATATAAAACGTGATGCCGACACAATTGAGAAATGTATTGAAAATGGAAACCACTGACAGTAAGGTTCATGAATTAATAGTAATGTTCTGTATTGTCATTTTCTTTTGAAATTCTTTGTTAATATATTGTGACATGCAGGCAGCTTGTGATGCACTGTGTGTGAGCAGAAAGTGTGTAATGAATGCTGTAAGTAATGGGAGAGGGTGAAGGGCTTTCTGTTCTGTAAGAAGTGGACACGTCTGTTAGGAGATGAGTGACGGGGGAAGTTAGGAGAAAGAGGAAGGTGTGGCGGAAGGAAGTCTTGAGTGGAGAGTCGGGAGACAATAAGCAGGAGTGTTTGAGGTATAAAAGGATTAAGGAACGTGAGTGGCAGGAGATAAACTGATTGGCAGGGAAAGCTTTTTTATTGTTTTGGAGGTGTGCTCCGTAAACCCTGATAATGGAGTACAAGACCGGGCACCATTTGTTAAGGAACAAAGTAAAATGTGGATAACTCCAGTACCTCCTGAGTTGTTTCCTTATTATGCTGGTTGTTACAATGTTATATGAGTTAATTACTTTTGCTAATATTATATTTTGTTTTGGAAATAAATGACAATTCGCTTATCTACAGTATATCACTTTTAAAGTAGCTTTTCGGTTATCCGTCTTTTCTCTTATCCGTCACGGCCTTGGTCCTGACCCCTCATGGATTATTGAGGTTTTACTGTACTAGAAAATGTAGCAGTTTAACGCATGCAATGCAAAGGACTCCTGTGACTGTCCAAGTATCCGAAAAAAATGGCCATGGTGTAGTGAAATGGCTTTACCAAAATGATCAAAATTAAGAAAAACAAATTAGAAATCAAAAGTTTGGGTCAGGCTACCTGGGGCCGACTAGTGAAAGTCCTGATCTGCTTTGTGGGTCTTTTTGCTGTGTTTGTATTGTAAAGGAATCATGACAGACTCATAACAGGAAAGCAAATCTGAACGTGCCTCTTTCCACATTGCTCTCTGATGAATGTTGAGGATTTGTAGAACCCAACATGGACACCTTTTTGAATACCATTACACAAGTGGAAAATTTCATATTAGCCACAGAATCGCTTGCCAGCATTTACTGTTAATTTTGACTGAAGTATCGATAGTGTTGCACAATTTTGTGAGCAGCTCTCCTATAACTTAATTAGGGCATGCTTAACCTGTTTGCCCTTTTGAGCAGAGTTGTTAAATTGCAAGCCAGCAGGACTATGCATGAGTTTGCTTTATTATTCGTATTATTTTAATCTTCTTTAAATAAGGCCAGTTCAGTTTTATTAAGCTAAGCTGTAAACAATAGCCAAAAAATGCAGAACATTTCATTCCTAACCTCCGGCTAAAGTCACTCTTTTCAGAAGTAGATGTTTGAAATTCATAAAATTTTGGGCAGCGTCAAAGAATTTACCTGAAGTGCAACATGTATTGTCCGTTGTTTCTATAACTTGACTGAATGAGGAAAACAGAAATATCAACACTTGACAGGATCAGGAAACGAGACTCACTAGCTTCTGTAGCGCCCTGCTTGCTAATTTATTCTTTGTATTTTTATTATATATTTGATTTATTTCATGCCACTGTTAAACTTTTTACATTTGTTTTTTTCCTTTTTCATTTAGAGCACAGGAAGGCTATGTGACTTGCCTTGGGTCACACAGTGAAACACCAGTGACACTGCGGCTTAACCACTACACCACAGTACCCACATTTAGTATCAGAACATACAATGAGGGGCGGCACAGTGGCGTAGTGGTTTGCACTGCTGCATCCTGGTTTGAATCCCACGCCTGGTCATTGTCAGTGTGAAGCTGGCACATTCTTCCCAGTGTGTCTGCGTGGGTTTCCTCTGGGTACTCTGATTTTCTTCCCACAACCCCAAAGACGTACAGGTTTGGTTAAATGACAAGTCTAAATTGTCTCAAGTGTGAATGGCACCTTGCCAGGGATCTTCTGGGATTGTCTCTTCAACCCACAATGGCTCAGAAATAGTTTAACCAGGCTTTTAAATAGGATGTTTTTACCATAGGTATCTGTAATATAATCCGTGATCCCGAAATATGTGTATTCATGAAAAGCATCAGATCAACTTGAACAGAGCGGAGGACTCAGTAAAGAAAAAGAAGTCAAGGAGATTGCGCAAACTGAGTTTCAAGGATCTGACGGTGGATCCTGACTGTAGCAATGGCCAGTTTATAGAGCATTAAGTTAAAACGCACCCTATTCAGCAACCCTGTTCAGCACTTCGTAACATTTATGAAACCGAGATAAGCCTTGTTCCAAACATAACACCTAACACTCTTTCCATAGTTTAATAAAAGTAGGAAAAGCTTCCTGTAATTTTTTTCATTCAGTATTATACAACAATCAGAGTGGCCAGGTTTGTAACATAAGTAACTTGAAAAAGTCCGAGCTGAGCCTCAGAGTCGGCAATTTCAGAAAGTTTTTGTCAATCATTTAACATTCAGGAGCTCATTGCCTCATTCACTTGGAAATGTTTTAATGGAATGCACATGTACTGGTGTGAAGCGAGTCGAATGGATGAAGAAGCCCAAGAACTGCTGGAGGGCTCGGTGCCTTTTCATGGGTGATTGATTGGCCTCGCCAGAATAAACAGGCTCTTGAGCTGTAGAGAGGCTTGGCAGAATGGGCTCTGGTCACAATTAACACCTCGCAGTTAGATCAGCATTTAGCACCACTGCCTTTAATACTGGAGGGGATCCTGCAGACAGATGGACTTTCTCAGTAGTGCACAGCTGCTGCCCCTCAACTAGAAAAGCCACCTTGGCATTTTATGATACAATCTTACCTGCAAAAATGAGTGTATCAGCATGTGTGTAACACACTCCGAATATACAAAAACCATGAGGCTACCCAGTCTGGTCAAGGGGTGGCTTCACTAATAACTTCTTATGTTAGCCCCCCTCTGTTATTCACAGAAAACATAAATGAATAAAAAACATATTTCATTTCTCCAATTTTTACACTATTACTTGCTCTAGAGAGCAGCCTTAACAGCAAAAGGTAAAATAAAAGCTCTTGATACAGAAAAGCACGGCTCTGCGTGACCCAAAATCAAACAGCACAGTCGTGACCAGTAGCTTAAGAACCTATGCAATAAGGAGTTAAGTAAGCATACAAGTTAACATGTTCTGAACAAATCTGAGAAAGGGTTGGTGATCCAGTGGATACCCATGTAATGTTCGGGGGGAAAAAAGTCTCGTCATTGAAGGGTTTTAGTAGAGCTCCTCAAGCTGATGAATAGCTTCTTGGTGGAGTCAGTCTGTCTTCTCCAGAGGGTTCGTCCTAAATGAGCAGGGACCTGCTGTGATTATTTTGGTTTTATAAGAAAGGGGCATTCTCCTCTGTCCTAGAGAAAATGCACACCAAGTTAATGGAAGTGTCCCGTTCAGTTCCACTCCTGTATTCCTTCACAACCATCACCCATGAGACACTCCTGACGCTTGTCTATGTGAACATGCATGCATAGAAGCATGTAAGCATACAACCTGTTTATCCATTTTCTTGCCCTTCTTATATGCTTACAGTCGTATCACAGTTTTCTTTCCACAGGCAGCAGGAAGTGCACTTACAGCTAGTATTAGAAGATGTGACAAGATAAAAATAGAAACTGAGAACATTGAAGAGAGAGAGAGAAAGACGAAGAGAATAAAGATTAGAAAGCTACAACAAAAGCTATACATGTTCATGGGGTAAACAAAAGTGACAGAGGATCTGGGCAGAGGACCATCCAATATAACGGACAGGTGGGGTTTCTTGATGAATATTTAATATTTTTCAGTGTTGTCTTAGTGTGAGGTCCCAAGACTTTTAAAAGATGAGGAGAGTTGGTGTTCACAAGGAGGTTTCACATAACAAGTGACAAACTGATGCAGGCTTCTGACAGAGCAGAAGGAGCTAGCAAGAGAGAGAAAGGTGGGTTGTTAGGTAAAGGATATGTAAACATGACAGTGTAGGCCAAAGCAAAACTGAATATTTTGAAATGGATTGGGACGTTAAAAGGTTGGGGTCTTCTCTGAGCACCCTGTTTAATAGCACTGATGTTAATAAATGTTGAAAGCAAAAAGAGGCTTGAATAATGGTTCAGTGCTTTGGCTTCTAATAAAAGCTTTGGTGGGCTAATGTGTCTGTGACAGATGCAGGTTCTATAATGAATGCAGACTTCTGGCCTGTTCTGTTCTTCTATACGTTCAAGACTACAAGAGCCAGGATTTCTGGGGCATGCTGGGAGTGAGGTCAGATGTGTCCTGTGGGTTCATTTTCTGCTCTGGGATGACCGAAGGTAGAGAGGTTAGTGACTACGTCTCACCTCGTTGTACCATCTTTGCAGAGACCACAACTCATTCCTGTAATGCACGTGTTTGACAATATACTTATTTATGCATACATTTTACTGTTAACATTTGCTTACATCAAAGACTTAATTTGAAGACTGGCTCGAGTTTTACACTGGGTGGTTTATTTTTAAATGCTGTTAAGTTGGCATGTCTTGTACCATCCAAATGAAATGAGTTCCAGACACCGTTCTGTGTACATGGTTTCTAACAGTGTGAGGTGAAGCTGTCTGTCATGACCTCCACATCTCAGATAAGATACATTTTGATTTCTGTCATCAATAACACCCTCATAAGTATGCTTTTAACAGATCATTGAAGTATAATGTACATCAGATGTTGGGGGTTACTTGACATTCAGTGAGGCTGGCCTCCTGTTTCCTTTCATCCTCTTGTCTTGTAAATGAAAGGGAGTAGTCGTTTATTTATTGATTCATTCCTGTAGTGCATTCCGTATCAAGCACCATCAGATGGCAAAAAAAAATGAATATCTTGGATTCAGAAATACTGCTGTCTGTCTTTAGGCTTCTGTAAAAAGCACTCAAAGTTATTTCTCCTCCTGTATTCTGCCCGAAATCCTACTTGCTCATATTTCAAAAATCTGTCCAGATCTGAGGCTGTCTGCTGATGGAGTTCACACTTCAGCTCTGGAGGTAATCAATAAAAAGAAAGCTCTTTTAGGTTATTCTGTAAACACTATTTACATTAGGAGATATTATGAACCGAATCTTGGAAGTGCCACTGAGACTAGATCAGGAACACTGCAAATCCAGTGACCACGTCACAAAAAAGACTGAGTCACCAGCTTCCTGAGACTAAGGGCCATGCCTGAAGGTGACATGAATTAAACTTCTAAGAATTCTGAGGGTGTGGATTCAAAGCAACATACACTGCAAAGGCAGGGAAAATATTTATCCAGCTGAATTCTATCAATAAATTGTCAATTACTTTGCTCAAGACCGTTGGTAGCATTGAACGGGAAGTGGATTTAACATGGAAGACAGGAAGCACTTGACGCAGAGTCTCATGGGAGTCTGGAATAAAGTACTGTGTCGTGAAGTTACATTCACATTGTGTACGAAAATCTCTCCATCCACACTTAAAACAACCAGAAACACTTATGAGGTAGCTCATTTGCCGGCACTGGGCAGAGGAAGTGTCCACCTTGAAGAGAGAGGTATACTGCCAGCCAGGGGATTTTTCACTAAACTGTAGCAACTGGTTTATGATTTGTATGCAGCATTCAAACTGTACAAAATAAAATTTAGATGCATGCAGATAAGTAACACAACAAATGCCATGAAAAGTAACTCCTCCATGTCCACCATTCTGGAATATGGTTTTAATCCGTAAAGGGTGTCCAATCATAGTATAAGATGAAGTAATGAGCAGGATGCAATCAGCGAGGGTCCACATAATAAGCATGAACAAATCAGCACTATTAGTCTGCGTTTTCAAATTCTACATGTTCAACTGTACACACTTCAATGCCGAGTTCGCGTTTTCAGAAATATGTGGCTCTGGAGAGCATTTTCAAAAGTCTCAGTTTTTGGGGGTTAAAAACACTGGGGTAGTTTGGAGGAAAGTTGAAAATGATGAGTAATGTCTGCATTTTTAAGTAAAAATGTAATAGTGTGGGTGTAACGTAAAACCATATCATCTTTTAAACAGTATCTGGTTGAGATATGGGCTAACTTGGCTGTTAGCTTACAGAGCAAAGGACTGAATGGCCTGCTGTGATTTATGAAACCTGCAAAGTTCTTCTGTGATGACCACTGTGTTGCTTTAGAATTGAGAGTATGCAAACAAGAAAAATAATGCTGACTTCATTCAGAGCACATTTTCAATGCCTTTCCGTGTTAAAGCACACAGAGTACCAGGAGTTAGAGGACACAGGGAGCGAGAGATGCGAAGAGGGTGAGAGACGACAGATGGAAAGTCAAAACTGGGAGATCAGTAGAGCTGGAAACAAAGAGCAGAAGGAGAAGAAAAGAAGCAAAGGTCGAAACCAAACCTGGCACTGGTGTACACTAAAGATTTTTGAGGAGATTTTGTCCCCAGTTAACGCATACTGAAGCCACTACCCTATGTATACCGTCACGTCCACGGTGTTAGTAATGCAACGTCCATGATCGTGTGACACATCCAAAGAGTATTACGTAGAAAATGAGAAAGAAGAAGGGATAAAATAAAAACTTTCTAAAAATCAAATCAGAGCTCCATTTACATTTCAGGTATGTAATCTTAATAAAAAATACATATATAAAAACGCATTCTGTCCCTGAAATGCATTGCAGTGTTTTAGCAGGGCTACTTCACTGTAGCAGTTGTGCCTTGTTGTTTGGTGAAGCAAGGAATCTTCCTTTTTAGTCATTCTGATGTGCGTTCGGACCATATTGTGTATTTATATAACGATGTTTCTATTTAATTCACTTAAATAGTGTATTTAAAAAGCCAAATTCCCCCTGGGGACCAATAAAGTTCTTTCTGAAACATCACACAGTACTCCAGATGAGGCCTCACCAGTGCGTTTTAAAGTTTGAGCATAACCTCCATGGACCTGTAAATGAATCTTTAGTGCTACTGTTGAGACTTGCAGCAGCCTGATTGTGTTTCAGGTTGTGCCCTACAGGGCAGGTTGTAAAGGGCCTTGTCAGGTAGTTTTCTCCTTTTCAGGTGCTGCTTGTAGTTTTACTGTACTTTTCAATCTGCCGCGCTTTGTCTTTATTTCCCCTGTTTGAAATGCCTGCTATTACCTTAAAGTTACTAAGCCATTAGCTGAGGCTTGACTGTGGCAGGTTTGCTTTAATATTCAGATGGAGTCTCTGCATTTAGTCAATATTCTATAAGTGACTCCGTCTCAAGTCCTTGTCCTTAAGGGCTTGTTTTGCTGGTTTGACCTTTGCTTTTATTTTCTTGACTTTGTTTTCTTGGAATTTAGCCCAGCCAGTGTTTTGAATTCTTGCCTCCTGTAAGGCTACATCTGAGTTTGGTACATTATTTTGACCTTTGTTTTCCCCGACGTGTTTTCATTTCCTTCACTTTGTGCCTTTAAGCAACAGCACTTTTGACCACCGTCTTTGTTGTCATTTATCACCCCAGGCCCACACAGGCAAGGACGGGAAGGGAACATGTGGGTACACAGGGACATGACATCACCATGGACTGTAATTGCACCTTTTAACTGATCTGTAGTCGTCTGTCAGCAAGTCTCTGTAGTGACTGAACTAGACAAATGAAATAGTTTTTACTACCTGGATTACTAACTTTAAAGCAAGTGCTTTATTTACATACATTGATTCTTCTTTTTCTTGATCTCTGATAAAAGTTGCAAATCATTAGTGCCCAGAACAGTTATTCTCATATTTTCACAGTGTGAATACTGGGGAAGTAAGTGACAGTAATACACTAGCGAGTATTGAACTGGCATTTTTAAAGAATACAGCCCAGTGCCTTAACCTCTAGTGGGCCCCACTGCCTGCAGCATAGATCAATGTGTAAGACTAAGTGACTTTTTAAATATATTATTTAATGTTCTTTCTCTTTCCCTCCAGATTTATACATCCCATGGACCAACAGTTATCATGCCAACTTGGTTCTGTGCAAGAAGCTGGTTTGACTTTATTGGCAACTTCAATGAAGGTGGTAAGGTAAGCATCTCTCCCTAAAGGCCCATTTATACATGCTGAGTCCACATCACCAGGAGGGTCCCCTAGAGTGCATGTGATGTAAAGTTCATCAGTGGTCATGGCATGCAGTTACATGCCTTCAGAATTCTGGGACTGCACTTTCGTGTGCACAGCTGCGCATGTTGACTGAGCAAAGTTTGTGCAGGCAGAAATGGAAATATCTGCCAGTTTGATATGCAAAGGCAAAGTAAAAACTTCAGGGGACGAGCCGTGGGACTCTGCAATCACGTAGTGCCCCACACTGAGCACTTGTACTGCGTCTTCCGCATTCTGCACCCAAGTATAAACAGGTTTTTTCATACTGGCCTTTGCCGTCACCAATACGTTTAAGTGCAACTTCAAAACAGACAACTCTCTACAGAAATTCTCAGATGACTTCTCCATTGCTGCAGCATCAGCAGTGGATGTGAAGAGGAGTATGGAAAAACTGTGGAGAACTACAGTATGGCATGTGGTGCCCGGGATAAATCAGTTTGAGGTGGACATTTTCAAGACAGAAAAGAGTTTGGGCTCAGTCCCCATAATGGAGGTAGAGGTGGAGTTTATGTGGACTTGCTTGGTGGATACTTGAGGGTCCATCTAAACAGTAGATTAGATTGGATGGGTAACACAGACCTGCCTAAAGCAAGCAGGAATCAAGAAAGTGCTATCTTCATGTCAGAATTATTACTAAGGTTGTCATCAACTAAAAACCCAAGCAAGGACATTCTAGTGAGATAGAAAGCCAGCAGACTTACTGGGGCTTCATCACATTTATCAGAATATAAACGTAAGCAAAGAAGATGTGGAGGTCCATGTGCTGGGTTGCTGAGTTGAAGTAATTAAACAAGAATGAGGATGTCACTGTTCAGCCTGAGATAACACAGTACATATATGTATGCTGCACAAATGAATATAAGTACTTCCTAACTCAATTTGTTATCTTCTTCTTCCTTTTCATCCTTTGCCATTTAACATTATACAAAGCTATTGTCTGTCTGTTATACCTGCATTGTTAGCACTCTTTAATATTGTTCTTTATCAGTATGCTGCTGCTGGAGTATGTGGATTTCCCCTTGGGATTAATAAAGTATCTATCTCTCGTTCTATCTCTCATTCTATCTTTGTCTATCTATCTATCTGTCTAGTCTATTTCAATGTGGAGCCGATGTGCCCGATCAAACCTTTTCCTTTAAGTCATGTTTTACTTTATCCATTCACGTTTGCCTCCCTTGCTTTCTCGTCCATTCTCCTTTTGCCCACATATTCGTTATGTCTGCTCATCACATGTTCACACCACTTCAATCTGCTTTCCTGCATCTCCCATTTTTGTTATGCCTCTAATCCTAATTCTGTCCTTTTTTGTAACTCTACACATCCATTTTCACATTCTCGTTTCTGCCAACTCCAGCTTCTTCTCTTACTGTGCTCCTTTTTACTGCCCATGTCCCAGCGCTGTACTTCATTGCTGCTCTTACCACTGTCATAAAAAACCTTACCTTTGGCTTTCACCTTAATTCTTTGATCACACAATTCTCCTGATGCATTCTTCCAATTGTTCCATCCATGCTGGACTCGGAGCTATCTCTGCATCTAATTCACCATCTTTGGCTATAACTAATTGTAGATATTTAAGTTTATCCACTGTTTTCAATGTCCTTGACCTGGGGTCTTGTCTGTTACCCCAACACTGCTTCTAGCCTGAGGCCTCACTCCATCATACAAATCCTGGACTATCCTCACATTCTTCTGTAGTGTTTCCTTCTCTCTCAGTCACCTTCAGATTTCTTGAAATGGCACTCTAGTCACATGAATTAAAATAGACCGGAAACTACTAGAGTTTTATCTTTTCTC
Source organism: Polypterus senegalus (assembly GCF_016835505.1). Taxonomy (NCBI): domain Eukaryota; kingdom Metazoa; phylum Chordata; class Cladistia; order Polypteriformes; family Polypteridae; genus Polypterus; species Polypterus senegalus. The sequence goes on from NC_053170.1 coordinate 97,486,200, forward strand.
TCTGCCCAGAAACATAGTTTACTTTGTTATGGTCTCACTAGTAGCAAAGGACACTTGATTGATTGTCTTAGTATCTCAATCTCTGGTTTCACCACAAACTGCTGAGCGTAACCCATTGCAGAAATGATTGCATTGTGAGCTGGTCAGTCAGCCGTCAAATCGGGTGGAGATTCCTGTTCAGTGATGGTGGGTGGATTATACACAGTACAGTAATTTTATAAGCAGCTGTCATGTCCCCGGTGCTGACTAGTCTGTGGCTGTAGTGCCCATTGCTGTCCCTTAGATCAAAAATGGTAGTTTACAGATTAAATATAGATGCGTGCTTAACTAAGTGTTGGACATTTCGATTATTCAGGGCTTTATTATAGCAAATTATGATGTATTATATACATTTTTTTTTTTTCCCGGTGCAAGATGACTTTGTGAATTGAACGACCCAGCAGCCCTCAGCAGCTTTTTGCTTTTTTTTTTCATATCTCATTTACTGAGACTATTCTTTTCAGGAAAATGTCGGCTTTTGATACATTTTGCTAGCCCTAGGGAATGTTTTCACAAATTTGTGGACACTGCAGCTTGGGAATTGCTAGAATTTGTTACAGAATTTCTGGACAATTTGCATTCATTCGTCTTAAGAGCTGATTAGATTTTGGGTGAATTTCAGCTCTGCTGTGAGGTTTTTAAAGTTCCAGGTTTTTAAGGTCTAGCCCAACAACGGCCTTGCCACTGCTCTGAAGTTAATAAGCTTTTAGCGGTTTGAAAGAAAAACGTCTGTGAATTTTGAGTTTCATCCAAAGCTTAAGTTATGAGCTTTTATAATTCAAAATTTTTTAATGCAGCAGTAAGTGCAGCTAAATAAGCTCTAATTGCGGAGAAACACTGATTTGATTTTATACCTTTTATTGCTCTCTCAACTGTCCAATCTGAATGACAGAGTGCCTAGACGGCCAGCCTGTTCTCTTGGAGTGCTGTGTGTGTGTGTTTGGCTCATTCTTTCTGAATACTCTGGAATCTGATGGGCATTTGTGTACCATTACAGTGCACTTATTGGGATAATTGGGTGGCTGGTACACCACACCAGCAAGTTGAAGGATCATGCGTTAAAACACAGAGAGATTCTTCCAGGTGATGAAGCTGAACTGCAGAGATAAGAAATGCCAAAGTACACTTAGCACTTTGGGTAATTCTGACGCTGCATTCTGGGTGACTGGCCTTGGGAGGAGGCAGTTTGCCTAAAACAATAAGATCGAAACATCAAAAGTAAGATTTTTGCTACAGCACTAGAGTGACTTTTTGATGTTATTCAGGGGGAATATTTTCACTGTTGTTCATCCTTATGTGAAACATTTTTTTTTCACTAACCATGTAGCTATAGGATGCCCCATTTACTGTACTTTTCTGACTGACCGATTTTCTGAATGCACCAGACATTTCCAGCAGATGGCCACTTTCCCCAGGACAGCGAGCAACATGCTGCCTCACTCCTGTTTCGTTTTCTTTCTTCAGGGCATTCCAGAAGACCTCCTGTTTTTCTATGAAAACATTCGCAAAGGAGGTGGAGTACACCGAGTGGATGAATGTTTACTGATGTACCGCTATCACCAGCAGGCTGCCACACATGCAGTCCATGAGTAAGAAACTTGAGGGCTGGGGTTTCTGGGAGAATGGGGGAACAAGTATTAAATATTGATATGCCACCCATTTGTAACACCTGGCACGGTGGAAAAACATAGTTGGGGGTGTGCGCCAAAGGACATTTGTGCTTGTATCTTGTTATTTGGCACAAGGATTTAGGAAGTTTGGGGGAGGTGGGAGTCTAAATGTGTATGAAGTCTTCAAAAGATTTGATTTTTCATAAAGCTTTTTAAAGTGCTATCTCCTAAACTGTGGGGTATGGTACGGTGGTATTGTTGCTGGGGTTCATGTAATCGAGTCCTCCCTGCATGGAGTTTGCATGTGTCCTCCTGGGTTCCTCTGGGTGCTCCAAAGTCATGTAAGTAGGTGTATCGCTGATGCTAAATTGGCCTTAGTGCACACGTCTGTGTGTTCACCCTGCAATGAGCTGTGGCGCCTCGTCCAGGAATTGCTCCTGCCTTGCCATCCTTTGCTTGCTGGCATTGGCTCCAGTTTCCCCACGACCCTGCTCAGGGTAAGCGGTTTAGAACGATGGATAGATGGTTATCTTTAGAAAGCTGATACGCTTTTAGTCACTGTTCAAACACGTCTTTCTCATTGTGATAAATCTGTATAAAATCAGAGTTTCTGCTCTGGCACTAGAAGTAATTGGTGTTTAATATTTGATTTCCTGAAGGTAAAAAATAAGCTGGAGTGGATTTGCATATTATTTGAATTTGAGCAAGTTATCAGAGGTTACACACTCCGGCACTTGCCTAAATGCCAGAGGGCACTCCTTTGATTCAGATTTTGTTTTATGGTAAAAAAAAAAAAAAAAAGTTTTTATTACAATCACAAAATTATAAATCTAAATAGATCTACATGTGCTTCCTCCGTCTGCATTTTTCTTGATTTGATTTTTAGTCATTTATACTGAGCAGCGTCCCCAAGAGACTGTCACTCAAGATAAGGATGAGACAGTTTTGAAACGTAACAGCATTGTCACACCCAGACGTTACAGTTAAGTGACGGTGCCTTCCTACGAGATTATACAACTGTTGAGCCCTACTATAAAGAGAGATGGAGAAGCTTTTAAGTAGGTTTGTAAATGATGTGTTCATTTATTGTCAGTTATGAGTTGCTGTATGAATAGCATAACTAAAAATTGTTAAAAATAGCCAAAGCTACTAACTCTGTCTGGTCATGTCTGCCTTTTTTATCTCTGTCATTGAGTTTGGTTTTCTTTTCAGCATTTGAATTAAATTGTAGACTTCTGTTTTTATCTTCTCTGTTGCACCTTATGGTTTTACATGTGCATTATGTGTGCTTTTATGCTTTTACATGTATACAAATGGGTTCACCCCTTGGCAGTTTTCACATATTTTTATATACCATTCATTCACAGTGGATTTAATGTGGCTTTACTGACGCTGATCAACAGAAAGACTCACTAATGTCAAAGTGGAAACAGGTCTCGGCAAAAGGGGTGTAAATTAATTACAAACATATAACACTCAATCATTGATCACATACATATTCACCCCTTCAAGCCATTGTTTAGTAGATGACAGCCTTGATTCTCAGTGTGCTCAGGTTTCTCTCTATCAGTTCTATCCACTTCTTTGCTCAGTCAGGTATTCCTGTGTAGCTTTGGCTTTATGTTACATGTCTTAAACAACTATTATCATACACTGATAAGTTATATTATCTATATCTATTATTTATTTATTATATTACATACTTATTGACTATATTTATGTATCTAGATTACATAATACCATACATTGCATCAATGTTCATATTGCTTACTACACATCAATATTGCTGCTACTTCTTTGTCTTGTCTTTGTCTTGCTTTGTTTGTGTTTTAATTTTAAATCTTAATTTTAAATTTATTTTTAATTCTAATTGTAATTTAATTTTAATTTTTTATTTGCACTTCATGTTGTTACACTGTGGACCCTGAGCTTCGCAATTGCGTCTGTCTGTATACTTGTATATGGTTGAGATGACAATAAAGTTCGCTTTGACTTTTGACTTTGATCCTTGGGCTGGTCATCTTCTCCCAAGATGCAGGTTTCTGACAGACTCCATCAGGTTTTCCTCCTTGATTTCCCTGTATTTTGCTGCCTTCATCATCCCTGTGTGTTTCTGATAAAGTGTATGTGTGTGCAGTTGTAACATGGCATTTAGCCTGATGGGCAGAAAGCTCATTGTTGGTCTCATCAGACTACAAATCCTTGTTCCACGTGTCTTCAGAGTCACCCATATTCCTTCTGCCACAATGTCCTCTGTTTTTTGTTTGTTGTTTTCCTTTGCCACTTTCCCAAAAGCTGAGACTGGACACACTTGTCGTCTTCACAGTTTCTCCAGTCTGAGCCACTGTAGCTTGCCACTCCTTCAGAGTTCTCAGGGGTTATCTTGATGCTTTCCGTCACTCGCCATCTCCTGGCAGAACAAACTGCTCTAGGAAGATTTACAGCACTGCCATACTCTTTCTATTTCTTCATGATTTTGGTAGTCAGTCACTTGGACATTGGTTTTGTCTCCATCCCCTTGCTTTTCGTGGAGTTTTTGTTGTGTTCTTTTGCCTTCATTGTGTTGGCCAGGCCACCGTACTGAATCACCACAAATTGGACCTTCCAGATACAATCAATCAAAACCCCAGTCAGGTGACCTCATTTGGACTAATGATGGGTCTTCTAAAGCGAGTGGGCTGATTTAAGGGTGTCGTATTGATAAGAGTGAATACAGGGTCGTCTTAATGCATGGGCACACTGGGCAGTTGACTGTGGCCCCTTGCTTATCTATGTATGTTGTGACTTGCTGTCATTTAAATAAATATAATACTATACTAAATTATAATTGTGTTACAAGTGGACATTGGCATTCGCCTCTGATTTAGTATCACGGTCACCTCTGCAACCTCACTTGCATGTACGTGTATGGATCTCACACACTACATAACGTAAAAGTGTACATGTTAACGTCACTTCAACTCAATTCTCTGCAAAGAAAGTTAGCAAATGTTTGTGTTGAACACTTGATTAATAATCAATAATCATTTCATACTGTGCCGTCTCCGTCTGTATGATTAACCAGTTGAGTATCATTTAGATGTTGAAATGTTTGTGTTTTTCAAGGCTCATGTTAAAAAACATGCTGTACAGCAAATATTAATGTTTAAAACACTGATTTTGTTGGAAGTACCAATACAATAAATACATGTTTCATTTTATCGACCATTATTTAATTTTTTTTTCCTGTGAGTGGTTGTGTAGTTAGGGGCCCCAGTGCCCTGCTTTGCCTGGGAGGCTATAATGCTGTTAAGATGGCCCTGGGTGAATACGTGTGCAGTCAGTTATACTGTGTGTGTTTATATTTGTGCTTACTTTGGACCACTTTGCAGAGATCTGTCCTCACTTTGAGATTAAAGAGTTTTTTTCTGCTTATCAATGCCGTAAAAGCCAAAAATTCACCCTTCTGTGGGTCAATGAGGTATAACAATAAAATGTGGACTTCAAAAAGTGAAGATGCTCTTCATTGGCGCTGCATCTTGACTGTTGCTTTGGCCGATATTGAGATACTGTGGTTGGTGGTCTACTTGTATAGAAGTGTACCCAAAGGTAACTTGAAAATGTCTGTGCCAATGGAGGGCAGTACTTAGCCACATTTACATTAAGCATAAGCATGTGTGTATGGCAGCACGGTGACGCAGTGGTAGCGCTGCTGCCTCGCAGTTAGGAGATCCGGGTTCGCTTCAGGTCTGCATGTTCTACCTGCATCTGCGTGGGTTTCCTCCGGGCGCTCTGGTTTCCTCCCACAGTCCAAGACATTTAGGTTAGGTGGATTGGCGATTCAATATTGGCCCTAGTGTGTGCTGGGTGTGTGTATGTGTGTGCCCTGTGGTGGGTTGGCACCCTGTCCGGGATTGGTTCCTGTCTTGTGCCCTGTGTTGGCTCCAGCAGACCCCCGTGACCCTGTGTTCGGATTCAGCGGGTTGGAAAATGGATGGATGGATAAGCATGTGTGTGTCTGGTCCGATTGTGAAGACCTGCCTTGTTCTTTTCCTGCCACTAGTGACATGTTTAGCCAGTTTAAACACGTTAGTTGGTGGGAGCTCCCTGCAGCAGACCTCAGCCAGTGTTCAGCAGCACTTCTACTGTCATAATTTCCAAATAAACACGGTTCCGCTTATAACAGGAACAACAAACACCGTCATCAGATAAGCAACATTTCCTGCCTGTTATCACACCTTGCAAGTCCCTCTTTACTCATCTTGGTGTATTTTTATTACTGCATTTGAATTTGCAGTTCCAGTTAAGCAATAGGCTTGCTTTCATATTGTGCATTTTTACTCTGTTTTCACCATTTTCTCTTTTCTTAGTTCTCCTTTTTCATTCAAGTACTGAGCTTGTCCATTGGTACTTTTCTTAGTGAGCTGGAGATATTGGACCTGCTGTGCATTGAACAGCGTGAGTGCCTTCTGATTCATTTGTGTGTGCACTTGTTGCAGCTTACTTTATAATTAGTTTCTTTATGCAAGTTTAGAAGAGTCATGAATGGTTAGAATAGAATTGATAAATGATAAATATGAGGACTTTGCATATCGTATTCTTTTTTTTATTACTAGTAATTTACTATACAGTCACTTACACATTCTCATCACATCACCAGCCTATTTACTACACTGAGTGTTTATCCCCCATAAACTCGTTTAATGTTCAGCCAGCGAGTAAGAACAGCAGAGTGCATCTCCTACTTGTACCAGTCTAAATCCTGCGCTCACGTCCAGTTCTCCAGTATCCTCTTCTTCAGCCCCCAACCTCTTCCCATGGATGACATCCTTGAGGGCTCCAAAGAGGTGGAGGCCTGAGGGAGCTTGACCTGGGGCTGTAGGATGAATGGAGAAGAGCAGTCCATCCAAGCTTCGAATTCACATTTAGTGTTTTCAGGCCTGGGTGTGTGGTTATCGTAATGGAGAATTTCTGGAACATTCTTGGGAGGCTGCAGTCTCCTCAAGCCCATCTGCAGCTTTTGAATGTCCATATCCCAAATCCAATCAAATTTATTAGGCACACACATATTGTACTCATGGTATAATCTGCAGTGAAATGCTTGGTTGCTCAACTCTGCTGACTGTACCTTGAGATGAATGTAAAGGGTTAGTAACAATACATAACTTTATAAATTCAAAAATCTTTAGTAGAATTATAAATTTGTAATAAATAATAACTAATATTAATGAATAATACTATTAACTAAATAGAGAGAGAGAGAGAGAGTGAATATTGAGGGCATCTTGAACTTCTAGACACTTTCTTCATTCAACATGCAGGTGGACTGTGGACAGAAGCCCCTCCTCAGTCTCTCTGAACTGGACTTTAGGCAGCCATAGCATTTCATCTGACCACAGCACAGAAAGAAGAACTGGTGTTGAGATGGCTGGGGTGACAGATGATTTAAGGCTCTAGATGTCGCAAATGGTGGCAGGGGTGAGATGGACTTGTGGCAGTGAGGAATGAAGATGAACAGACAGTAACAGAAAGAGATAACGTAATGACAAACCAGTGGCCCGTCTTGTCTTTAACAGGGTACAGTTCCTATGAAAGGTCACTTCCTTTTAAAGTTTCCACGATGCCCTCCTCAGAGGAGTGAGCGTCTGCCACGGTGACTGACAAACCTCTTTTTTTGAAACTGATCAATAAGAAAAGTGTCTTTAATCTTACAAGTAAAACAAGATCTCTGAAAAGTGGTCTGAAACAATTAGAAATGTAAAACACAAAAGAATTGATCTCATAAGTATTCACCCCTTTTAATGTGACACCTCTAAATCCTCAACTGCTGTATCCCATTGTTTTTAGAAGTCCCATCATTAGTTCAATGGAGGTCAACCTGCCTGAGGTTTCATTTGACTGAATCTGGAGGTCTAACTTTTACTGAGTCACTGTGGTGGCATATGAAGGCAAAAGAACGCAACAAGCAACTTGGTGAAATGCACAAGTCAGTGGATGAAGGCAAGAACATCTTCAAGTCCTTGAATATGCCATGTTACACTACACATTATCAGAAGTAATCCTTTTTCACTGTGACACATTTAGTGGCAGTGTTAGGCTCTGGGGATGCTTCTCTGCAGCAGGCCCTGAACGACTTATGACCCTAAAATGAAGACTAAAATAAAGCAAAATTCTGGAGAACAACCTGAAAGTCTGCAAGAAACCTGTGTCTTGGGAGAAGACAACCAGCCTAAGCATAAAACCGAAGTAGGGATGGTTTCAAAACAACAATGTGAATGGCCTGGAGTGGCTGAGTCAAAGTCCAGATCTCGGTTTAATTTGTGGCCAGACTTACAAAAAGCTGTTCACTCAGGATCACCATGACACCTGACAGAACAAAGAAGGGGCAATAATGAAAAAGACTTGAGCTCACAAACTCTGGGCTCTGATGGCTGCCATCTACTAAACACTGTCTTGATGGGGAGGTCAATACTTATGTGATCAGTTACTGCATTTAGTTTTGTATTTGTAGTTACTTTTGATCCGTTTGCAGAGATCTGTTTTTACTTTGACATTAAAGGGTTTTTTTCTGTCAAAAAAGCCAAACTAAATCCCCCATTGTTTCAATGTTGTATACCAAGAAAATGTGGAAGCCTCCAAGTGGTGAAGACTTTACAGGTATTGTGTCATTAAACACCTTGACTGGAGAGACATTGTTTTAGTTTGCCTCTCCTTAAATGACTGAAACAACCTGAAAGTGCCGCCATGCACACAATTGGGTATGAAAATGTAATTTAAATCTGAGTAACTTGCATTATAAATGAGACTAAAATGAAAACAAACTGAAAAATGAATTGCATTGCAGACCTGGCAGGGAGTGACCCTTGGTGCAGTTCCATCCTTTTGAGAGTTTACTCTTGCTGCCAGACATGTGGCTTCAATGATAAAGCCGAGCAACACTGAGCTACTTGGCTGTACGTCAGCAAACCACTGCTTGCATAATCTAGTGATTCACCATTACACCCCCTCAGTCCCCCTAAGGGACACCACTGCCCACCTCACTTTTCCCAAGAACCGTCCATGTGCAGAGCAGTGCGCAACACCAGCTGAGTGGAGAGTTACGACATTCACACCCAGCAATCCCCTGCATGCCCTTCGTACTGACCGCCTCCATGGTAAAGCCGTTTTTTCAGGAGACTAAGAGCACAAAGTTTGTGGCCGCAATCATTCTTGAGCAGAGCTCACAAATGTCTCGGCATCAAATAGGAATAAAAACAACTCAAAGAAATGGAAGAGAGCATCACAGTAGGCTACTTAACATGTGGGAATAAACCTAAAGAAAGGGGTTCAGTACAGCAGGCATTGTGGTAGCTGGTGGGTATTGGTGAGAATACTACAAGTGATGGAGCCACAGGATACCTCTAGGGCTAAGGTCACATGACCGCTCTTCAACAAACCAGAAGATCAAATAAAGAATAACTTCTCTATCTATATAGTGCGTTTCACATTATCTCG